>NW_027122247.1:0-45568 GCF_030686945.1 Centruroides vittatus | reverse complement strand
AATAAAATAAAAATCATTTTAGAAAATTTTTTGAAATTATTTTTAGAAAAACATTCCAAAATTTTACAAACTGATAAAGAAAG
Organism: Centruroides vittatus; assembly: GCF_030686945.1. NCBI lineage: Eukaryota > Metazoa > Arthropoda > Arachnida > Scorpiones > Buthidae > Centruroides > Centruroides vittatus. Next base: position 45,485 of record NW_027122247.1, on the reverse strand, counting down.
AGAATTTTATAACAGATTAGTAAAAAATCTTTTTAAAAAATTTAAAATTAATCATTATTCTACTCATCCTGATAGAAAAGCAGCTGTTGTCAAAAGATTAAATAAAACTCTGGGTAATAAAATATATAGATTATTTACGTATTGTATTTCTTTTAAATATATTGATAAATTATCTAATATTGTAAAAAGTTACAATAATAGTTTTCATAAATGTATCGGTATGTCTCTGTCAGAAGTTACCCCTCTACCTCATAGCATGATTTTCAAAAAGTTGTATAGTATAAAAGGAAGAAATACATTTAAATTTAATATTGGTGATCTCGTTCGAATCTCGAAAATACGTAAAACATTTAGTCAAAGATATCTATTAGGTTGGACAAAAGAAATATTTGTTATCAACGATTGTTCTTTATCTCATGCTCCGACATACATATTGAAAGATTTAAATAACGAAGTTTTGGAGAGAAAATTTTATACAGAAGAATTACAGTAAGTAATAAAATGATGCAGTCTGACTTTCTTGAAACTCTGATAAGTAATGCTAGCATGGATTTATTTCCCGAAAATAAGCAGTTTAATTTCACAGTAAAAATAAGTACAGCTACTGATTTACATGGAAAATGGGTAGTTGGTCTGAGCGAAGTTATTATTTCTAAAAACTGGTTTAACATATCTAATCACAACAATGATTATATTATTACTAAGCATAAACTTAGAAAACAGAAAAATAGAAGATAAAACATATACGATTCCACTAACTACAACTCCTAAAAATAAAGGAGAGATACTGTTCAAATGGATAAACAATAATATAGTTTTCTTAACTGGGTCTAACTCAATAAAATTCGTTTTAGACCAAAATTATAGACGTAAAAATAAATGTGAAAGAGGAATTCGAGTTGCATGTTACGAAAGACAGTGCTCACAAATTACTTTATTTATTAAATTTCCTACTAAAAGAAATTATATTTAAACAAGGCACTTCAAATTTAATATTGAAGACAGGGTCTAAAAATATCTATCAAATCCTGTATTTTACAAGATATCAATTTATAATTTTAATAGAAAAAAATAAAAAAGTTGTTGAAGAAATCGTTGTAAAAGAAGAAATTTTTATTCCTATTTGATTATATTCATCGGCTGAAAAATTTTTCGGAAATTTTAAATATATTAAATTAGGATTACTGCCTAATAACAAAATCATTTTAAAAGTTCCTGAAAATATAACGATTGAATATGGAAACGTATTAAAGGATTTATTAGGATTTAAAACACAGAAATTTTCAGCAGGAGAACATGTAAGTGAATATCCACTTGAATTGTCTGCAGGAATTTCAGAAATTTCTATTTATTCAAATATTGTTGCTTCTCATTATGTAGGGGATATAACAGCTCCTCTTCTAAGAGTTATACTAGTGATGGGAAATAAGACTAATAAAATAGTTAAAGTTTTTCCCTCACCTTTATATTTTCCTTTGAAGAAAAATTATATTGATACTATTAAAATCGAGTTGAGAACCGCTGGTGGAAAAGAAATTGTCTTTTTTGGTGGAAAAACATTATTAGTTTTATCTTTTAAACAGTTATAAATAGTGCTTAGTTTTAATTGTTAATGTTAGTTCATGTTTGAAAGTACAAAATGAAGCTCGATCCAAAAGATTGTATAAATTATTACTGTAATCAAGCGGGAAGAACGATACACAGACCTGAGTTATGATTTCCTATCACACAACAATTAGGAACAGAAAAATATTTTGCAGGACAGCAAATACAAAGAAGATATGAATTTTGTGGACATTTATTTCGTAAATCTATTCCTATTCTTAGTAAAGTAGGAAAATATCTAGGACAGAAAGCATTAAACTTTGCATCAAATGTTGGATTAAATGTAATTAACGGAAAGTAATTTAAAAAATCTTCAAAATCACATTTAAAAGATATTAGTTCTGAAATTAAAGATAATGTAATCAATTATAAAGGTACAGGGTGCATCTGGTATAAAAAGAAAACAAATGCAAATATTAATTCAGTCGCAAAATAAAAGGCGAGAACTAAAAGGTATATTTACCAAGTGAGAAAATAAATCCACACTCTTGTCCATGCACCAAAAATAAGTTGAATTTATTTAGTACAGTTTCAATTCAACTAGCTATTAACAATACATCAGAAGTTATAGTACATTCCATTGCAACGATTTCAAATAGTCGAGCACCAATCAAATTTTATGTATCCGGTTCTAGTAAAAAATTACATTGATCTGCATTCAATGTGTCTACATGTTCAAGCAAAAATTGAAAAGAAAAATAGAACAGATACTGCTGCAGATGAAAAAGTTGCTCCTGTCAATTATTTTTTAAAATACTTTGTTTTCTCAATGCAATGTTTTTCTAATCAACAAACAAGTAAATTCACAGGTTAATAATTTTTTCCAAGCAATTTTGGAGGCCTTATTATTTTACTCAAAAGAAGCACAAGAAACATTTTTAAGGAGTGCATCTATTTTTTAATGATACTGCACAACATATGGATTCTATAAAAAATAATGAAGGAATGGCTAAAAGATTTAATATTGGTAAACAAAGTAGACTTGTAGATTTAGTCAGATGGCTTCATGTTGATTTATCACATCAAACTAAACTGTTAATTAATAATGTTGATTTACGAATTTAATTAAAAAACTCAAAAGATAATTCTCCTTTATTGACAAATAATGATAATTATAAAGTTATAATTAAAAATGCATTTCTAAAAATTAATAAAGTAGATATTAGTTCATCAGTTCAAATTGGAATAGAAAAAGCATTGCAAACAGGTATTATAAAAATTTTATTCTGCAGAACAGATATTAAAGTTTTTACTTTAACTAGTGAAATTCAGTTCACAAATATATCAAATGCTGTTATCGGTCAGTTACCTTATAGAATTCCAATTGGTTTAGTTTTAAATTCGACATTTAATGAAAATGTAAAATACAATCCTTTTAATTTTATAAATTGTAATTTAAATTATATATGTTTATTAAAAGACAATCAAATGATTCCTCCAAAACCATATACTCTTGATTATACGAATAAAATATATGCAAAAAATTTTATATCATTATTTCAAGATATAAGATGCATTAACCATCATAAATTTACAAATATATCTTACGACGATTATATAGATAACTATACTTTATATTGTTTCGATGTTACTCCCAATCATTTTGCATCAAAATAACATATAAGTGTTAATCAACAAAGAAATATTTCAATCAAATTAAAATTTTCAACTGCAATATTAAAAACTGTGAACGTTATTTGTTTGCTGGAATATTATAATACTCTAGATATTGATCACTCAAGAACTGTGTTTGTAAACTATTAATGAATACCATTATTATATGGAGACTGGCTTCAAATGACTCGAAAATAAAAAGGACTTTCAGACGTGTTTTTGCATGTGATGACTCACGTTTGCATTGCTAATCGTAAATCATTTATATTTAATTTAGATGAATAAAATAAGCCTGGGAGTCATTGGGTATCTGTGTTCATTATGGAAAAAACTTGTTATTACTATGATAGCTATGGAATGAAACCAACAAAAACGAAAATTATAAAATTTATAAAACAAAATTCTAAAAATTGTTGCTGGAATAATATGGTTCATCAGAGTTTATATTCAACAACTTGTGGATATTTCTGTTTGTATTTTCTATATAAAATGAATAGAAATTAATGTTTAAAAGAATTAAGTACGACGGACAAAGTTTATAACGACGAATTTGTAAAAAAATTTGTTAAAAATAATTTTTACTTAGCACATCGAAGTGCAATAATGTATAATCAATATTGTACTTCAATGAAAAATAATAAAATTATTTAAATATAAATTTTTGTAAATTATTTAATATAGATATATACAAAAAATATACTTAGAACTCATCTTGGTAGAAGTTTTTAAGTGGTGATTCTAGTGCGGTATTTATACTTAAATTCAACAAGGGTGTGTTATTTTGAAGTACATTCTTAAAATATTAATAAACACAATGTGTTTTCGATTCACTTTTTTAGATATCCTATTATTCTGAAATTATTAATCGGTATTTTGTTTACAAAATACTTTTTTAGATTTCCTATTATGAACTTTTAAAGAATATTAACAGACATTATTTTATTCTAAAATTATTAATTGGTATCCCGTTCCTATTATTTAACACTTGCCGTCTGGACCCGTGTTAACTCAAGCAAGTTTCACAGCGTTACAAACAAAACGGTACTTTTGGCCAGGAAAATTTTTTTTTTTTGCATCTTTGAAATGTTTTCTGTCTTCAAATTTTTTTGAAAAATTTTTACACTGCGCGAAAAAATTTTATTGCGATTTTAATTAACCTTTAATGACGCGCGATTAACGCTTAATTGTTTTTTTATGGAATTTTTTTATGAAACTTCATTCATCTTTCTAAAGTTCTAGTGCGTTGATTTTACTTCGGTATAGTTATTTAAAGCTATTTTTTGATGTCAAGAACAACATCCAATAGTTTTCAAATTTTTTTAATTAATAGATTTTATTATATATACGTTTAATTAAGTCGGAGGGTCAGAAATTTCAATTAAAATCGTAATTTTAAAAAAATATTTAGAAATATACCACCATCTAGTATTCACCCTACTTTTTACCTTCTCCTCCTGAGAGTTTCATGAGAATGTCCCGCGAAAGAAGACACCAGCTGTTCTCAAGGTCATCCAGCTGTGTAAACAATGACTCATCAGTGTCAGATTTCGCTGCTAAGGCGAGAAAAAGGAAATTGTACTTTGTAGCTTTTTCTTAAAAATGAACACATTTCTTTCGTTTTTTTCAGTTTTAAGTATTTTTTATTGCTTTTTATATAGAGTTTTAATTAATTCATATGGCAATAGGTTAATAACACATTTGTTATTCCAAAATTCTTAATGAATATCTTGTTGTTAAAAAATACTGTGTAAAATATTAATTCACATCCGTGTTATCTGTTATTTTTGTGTCTAGCGATAGTATAAATACTGTGTGTAAGAGACTAACTCAATACACTGCCAGGATACCAACTTAATACATCGCTGAGAACTTATACATCTAAGAAAAATGTTTTCAAAAGGAAAGTATTTTATTTTAGATTTTAAAAATTTTTACTTAAAATAATTTAATAAATATAATGTTAATTTTACAATGTCTAATTATGATTTTTACATGAAACTGAGTGTTGGTAAAAAAAGAAGACTCAAACCTAAAAATATAGAAGATCAAAAGTTGAAAAAGCAGAAGTTTGCTTTTAACAAAAAGTTTGGGTTAGACCTAATGTAGATAAAGGAATTACCTGGTTTAACATCAAAATATGTGAAAATCAATTCACAGAGGTGGTAGAATAAAATTCTAACATATATGTTTCGTTGACGAAAATGAAAGAGAACTAGCCACCTACTAAATATAATATTAATATTAACGACTTTAAATTTTATAAAAAAGCCTTTAATGCGATGAACGAACATTTAGAGAATTGTGTAAATGTATAAAATATGTCTTTTATATTAAGGAAAAAAGCATTTAGAAGTTATGCTTAAACTTACATGCTTTTATTTTAGAAAATTCTGATCCATCTGTCTTTTTTGAAAAATTAACATCTACTATTTATAATATTTTAGCTAAGGATAATTTTGTTTGTAGAAGAAATTTTTAATAAATTTAAAAACTAAAATTATAAAATATAAAGAAAATGATATCATAGAGTATCAAGATGTTTATTTTTCTAGCTATGTTGATAATATTTTATCCTCGTATATCATTGATGAAAAATTAATGAATGCATTTGATACAATTTTAAACCATATTAATGAGTTTACAAAATAATGATTGGGGTGGATACTGAAAAAAAAATTATATTTATACATGTTTATATAGGAATATACAAAAATGAAATTGAAAGATGTGGTAATATTATTCTTCCAAAACATATAGTTAATAAACGTTGTGTGTTAAATATAAAATGTTCAGACAATCAATGTTTTTTATATTGTATAATTGCTAATATGTATCCAATAGTTAATACCAACAAAAATTCTATATATTTGTTTAGAAAATACTTAAAATATTTACATATAAATAGTTTAAAATTTACTGTAAATGTTAAAAATATTCCGATATTTCAAAAAATAATTTTTTAAATATTAATGTATATGAATACGAAAACAAACAAATTCATTTGATTTATATAAGCAAATTTCAATTTGAAAAAGAAATTAATTTGTTATTATATAAATCTAATTATTTATTAATTAGAAATTTTAATAGACTGATGTCAGACAAATCTTCAGTGAGAAAATTTTGCATGATGTTTAAATGGTTTTAAAAGAGAATGTACTTTAAATAACTATCTCAAATTTTGTTTTAATCATAAATATCAAAAAGTATATACTTTGAAAGAAAAAGAAGCAACCGCTAAATTTTATTCTCATGAAAAGTCATTATTTCTTCCAATTTGCATATATGCAGATTTTGAATAAATTTTGGAAAAGGTTTCTTCTAATGAAATAGATCCTAAAGCAAGTTTTACTAAAATCGTTAGAATTCATAAACCTATATGTTATTCGATTATAATTATTGAAAAACGAAGATAAAATAATATATGCTAATTTTTATTGTAGTAATAATGCTGTTAATAATTTTTTAATAGATATTCAAAACCAGTTAAATAATTTGTTAGATAAATAAAATCATTATGTTAAAATTAACTTAAATACTGTTACTAATAAGTCGACATTTATGTCATATTTCCAAAGAAAAATTTGATGATGATGATATCCGTGTAATGGACCACGATCACCAAACAAAATTTTTCAGAGGGTGAGCTCATAATAAATGCAATTTAAATTATAGACTAAAAACGTTTATTCCAATTATATTGCACAATTGTTCAGGTTATGATTCGCATTTTATTTTTAAAATTATACTTTTTAAATTATTTTTACAAATTTAGAATTATTCCAATTCATTCAAAAAAATTTACATTTTCATTAGATTATTTTAAATTTATCGACAGTTATCAGTTTTTAAATTCTTCTCTCTGTGTTTTAACAGACAATTTAAAAAACGTAAATTTTTATTTTCCAATTTTTAATCATTTTTTTGCAATAACAAATATAGAGAATTATTAAAAAGAAAAGGAATTTTTTCATATTCCTATTTTAAAAATAAACAAATATTAGAGAAAATACAGCTACCACCAAAAAAATGTTTTTATAATAAATTATCAGGAGAGAATATAACAGATGATGATTACAATAATGCTCAATTAGTTTGGAAAAAATTTCACTGTAAAACTTTCAAAGACTATTTAAAATTATATCAATATGTCGATAACATATTATTAGCAGATATATTCCAAAATTTTGAAAATTTAAGTTTAACATATTATAATTTCGATCTTGTATACTTTATAACAACACCTGATTTAACATGGAATTGCGGTTTAAAAGTGACAAAAATCTAATTAGAATTATTTAATGATCCCAATATGTACTTGTTAATTGAAAATGAAATTAGAGATAAAATAAGTTCAACGGGAAAAAGATTTGTAAAAGCAAAAAATCCGTTAATACCCAAAACTTATGATAAAAATCAACCTCATAATTGTATTCTGTCTATAGATGCAAATAATCTTTATGGGTATATAATGAGTGCATATTTACCTGTAAATAATTTTAGATGGTTGTCCAAAGATGAAATAAATGCTTTAGACCAAAAGTGGCCAACTTTTGTGCACATAAGATCTACTTTTTATCGTAAAAATGTGTCGCGATCGACTTTTTGTCATAGGCATAGTCTAAGTGGGGAGGGGAAAGTGTGAAATACATACTATGTTTATACACTGTTTCAGTACGAAGTGCACTCATTGCTTATGAGTCGAGTCATAACTGCATGCATACAGTTGCATTCGGTTACAAATATAATACATTAAGTCAAGACATCGCTAGGGATCGACCAAAATTGGAATGCCGATCGACCGGTCGATCGCGATCGACTTGTTGGCCACCCCTGCTTTAGACATTTGTAATATACCGAATGAAAATAACATAAAATATATCTTAAAAGTTGATCTAATATATCTAAAAAGTATTCATGATAGACATAATGATTTACCACTAGCTACTGAGAATATTCATATCCTATACGATTTATTATCTAATTATCAAAAAACAGTATTAGATAGATTAAATTTAAAATATACTAATACTAATAAAAAATTGGTTCCTACTGTTTTTGATAAAAAAAATTATGTAATTCATTATAGTAATTTACAATTTTATTTAGATGAACGTTTGATAGTAACTTAAATTTATAGAGTACTAGCATTTTGTCAAAATGCATGGCTTAAAAAATATATATTATTTAATAATAAAAAAAGACAAGAGTTGAATAACGACTTTGACAAATCATTTTTTAAATTAATGAATACTAGTTTTTTCAGAAAAACATGTCAAAATGTATGAAAGCGTATTAACTTAAAAGCAGCTACAACATGAAATCAATATCGCCGCTATCTATCTAAACCGTGTGTCAAACAATTATAAATTATAAATGATAATCTCACAATTTTTAAAATGAAGAAACATAATTTATGCTTAGACAAACCTATTTATATAAGTTTTTGTGTATTAGAATTAAGCAAATTACATATGTATGAAACATTTTATAAAGTACTAGCTGACTCGGAAACGCGTTGTTGTGGCTCAAAATGTATCTATTATAAATGTATAACATTTCCCCTGTGGGGAGAATTTTAAAAAATTCCTTTTTAATGTACATTCTCTTGACTTACCCTATTAAAACGCAATCAAAACACATCTAAAATAGTATAATAAAAGCCGAGTTTTTCACAGTAAGCCTTAATCCTGTCCTTCTCCCGTACAAGGAAATATCGAAAAATTTTTTTTCAATGTATATTCTCTTGACATAACCTATTAATACGCAATTAAAAACGCAAAAAACACATTTAAATCAGTATAATGGAAGCCAAGTTCTTTATGGTAAGCCATAATCCTGTCCATCCTCCCAATGAAAGAAATTTCAACATGTATATTATAAAAAACACGTGTGTATTCGAATGCAACGTTGTGTCAAAATTTCAAAGGAATCGGTAGGAACAAACAAACGTTATATTTTATTTATATAGATACATAGAAAATGATCTGCTTTAGTCCATTCTCACAGAAAAGCAAACTTAGGTCGTCGGAAGTTAGCGCCATCTGTTGGACATAAAAGCCTTAATCCATATATAAATATATTTTTGAAAGGGGAAAAATGGTGGTCTTCACATATGCCAAAAACCTTTGCGGAAGTGTATTAAACAACTTCCCGAAGTTCCATCTCAATTGGATAAATGGTGTGGTAATGCATGAAGGACGAACACATACACACACACAGACATACATTTGTTTTTATATATATAGATTTAAAAACAGATATGGTGAAAACATACATTTATTATATACTGACACAGATTCATTTACACTTCAAATTTATACATATGATATTTATGAAGATTATAAATCATTCCCTGATATTTTTGATTTTAGTAACTATACTAAAACTCACAAATTATATAATGAAATGAACAAAAAAAATTAGAATATTTTAAAGAAGAAACACTTTCGAAACCAATAATTTAGTTTTGTTCTTTAAAACTGAAGATGTATTCTTATAGTTTTCATAAACAAAATAAAAGAACTGCTAAAGGTATTAAAAAATCTGTTATAGAAACATTTAATCACGATAAATATAAAGAAGTGTTATTCAACACAGAGCTGATAAGACATCAGCAATATGGGATTAAAAGCAAAAATCATGTTGTAACAACGTACCTGCAAAACAAAATTTCGCTTTCTCCATTTTATGATAAAAAATTTATTCTAGATAATGGAATAGATGTGGTATCGTTCGGTCATTACAGCTTCTACTCTTGATTCTTACAGATTTTTGGATATCATCATTATCATCATCATCATCATTATCTTCGCAATACAGATTTTTAATAGTAGGCAAACGAAAACATACTTATGTAATACATAGTGTTTGTAATAAAACTTATCCGTGTTTAAAGCAGCATCATTAAAACTGTCTAACGATAAAACATATGAATGTAAATTTTTTGTAATAAATGATAAAATAACATTACCAATATATAACAAATATTTTACAAGATGTGACTGTATAAAATGTAATAAATAATTTTGTTTCTGCTAATATATGTAGTCAATTTAAATAATGTTATTCATGTACATATGTATTTAATTTGAATAATAATGAATTCTATTATGATATCCATATAATGAAATGTTATTAATACAAATAATGTATCTTATTATGTGATTAAATAAATATATACTAACAAAAAACCATTTTGTTTCTTTATAGACAATACTCAACTGCTAATTGATTGGGGAAATTCTTAATTTTCGCTATTAAAAAAAAATAATATTCATCATTCGAAAAATTATATTGACTGAAATATCATCAGTCAACAAAACGATTTATCTCTCACATTCATTTCTGACTTTGCTAATAAGTTAAATTAGGAAATCCTATGGACAAACTATATATTCACTACTTCATTTATTGAAAAATATATTAAATATGCAAAATGGGCTTTAATTTGAAAGCATCAGGTGTTAGATGAGTCGTTCTTAACCAACTTTCACAATATCTTGATTGGAATAAAGTCGCAGAATTTCAAATTCTTTCAGATAATTTTATTGAGCAATACATACATAAGTTTGATATTAGATAAATTTTAAAATACCAACGATTAAAAACTATGACTTTACGCGTATTAAAAGATTATCTAAACTGGAATTATGTTCTTCGTTACCAAATACTTGATCAGCAATTTATTGATGACTTCCAAAATGAACTTTTTTGGTGTTTCGTTTTAAAATATCAGAAAATAAACCGGAAATACAGTCAAACCTGTTTTTATTCGGGGGATAGGGACCGCATAAAAGAAAACGCATAAAAAAAATCGCGCGAAACTTCACGAGTGGCTATAAAAAATAGTTTTCGCAACACAATTTAAAAAATATTTTTTTTTTATGCGGTGAATAGGGACCGCATAAATAAAGTCTCACGTAGAAAATAACTCGAAACCGTAAGAAATAACTAGGAATTGCTTTTTTAACTCCTTGGACCTTTTTCTGCAACACCTAATGGGAAAAAAAATCCTCTAAGAATTTTAATTTTTATATTAATTAATTATTTCCACTTAAAACGAATCTAACATTAAAAAGTTAAAAATAATCGTTAAATAATGATTTTATTTGTAAAATATAGCTGCAGGAAGTGTTATTTCATTTAACAATAAGTGAAATTTCACACCTGGAGTCTAAAGCTGGAGGGGAGCTAACTTACCGCATCTGTTCAAATATAACATAATATTTATGGTTTTTATGCTATTAAAATAAGAGGGGACCGAAAAAAAACGTATGAGAAAAAAATTTTACTGAATAAAAAATGAAAAAACCTGCTGATGTCATAGAAAACATCCAATATAGTTATAAAAAATTTTACAGGAGTAAATTATGTTCTAATTTGATTGAAATTTTCATATACCGCACAAAAAAATCGCACAAAACAAGTCGCACAAATAAATATCGCACATAAAAAAGCGCATAAAAACAGGTTCGACTGTATATTGTCAACAATCACCAAAATTTATTACTCCACTTACTTGCAGAAATGTGTCATGTTTTAAATAAAGTGAATGAGAAAACTAAAAAAGCTTAAATAAAATAAACAAATTTAATCTATTTATGCAAAAATGAAAAAAATTTAAAAAATGATTTTGTTTTGGTATTATATTATTTTATACAATTGTCGTGTTTTAATTTTCTCGGATATTAATACAAAAACTTTGCCTTATTGTAATTAAAAAATTACAGTATGTGTCATATTTATAATTAAAAAAATTAATTTAATTCAAATTTGTAAAAACATTTAATAATTAATTCAAATTTGTGATCAGTATAGCCCAAACCACTACTACTCCTGGGTCCCCCAGAGCGGTAGGCTGCCACTTGACCGCTCGGTCATTTAACAATGAGTAAGAGGACATATCATTTCTAGATCTAGAAACTGTTAACATGACAGTTCATCCTACATTTCGAAACACATGTAGAACATTAGAATTTCTAGATGCCATGCACAGGAACCACACTGAAAGAGGCAAGTCTTTGCGATTGTCTAAAGAAAATATGAGGGCCATTTGCTACAATGATAATGTTTTGCCAAGTGTCTGATTTCCATACATTATAAAATAAATGTAAAGATTATTTAAGTGAAAATGGTAAAAATCAATTGAATCGTGAGGACCAAAGCGTTAAACATTTAAATTCATATCAATGAGGTACAAGAAACTTTGTTTAAAATAGGAAGATTGCGAATAAATGAATATGGATTATCAGAGCCTTAGTAATCGAATAATGAAATTAATAAAGGTGGAAAAATTTTCTTAATAAATCTGATACTTCTGTAAATTTTCGTCTAATTGAAAATTACTGTTTAATAAAAATAATAATTCTTTTTCTGTTAATGAAATTTGCCCAAAACAGATCACCATTTATTTTCTGTGTTCCAAGAATACACGCTTTTTCAGCGACCGGCTTTTCTTTATAGGCTACATGTCGCCGGAAATTACAAAAAGTCTTTTAAAAAACACAAAACACATCCGATTAAAATTATAAATAATTTCTATAAAAGGAACTGGCGATATACAGATGTCTTGCTTGCATCTATCCATAACTTCTTTGTGGAGAATGACTGCTTTTATGTAGTGGTAACTGGTGCTGAAAAATATAGATTTTAAGAAAGCTGCTCCCTGGTGGCGATATATGCAGAACTTTATTTTATAAATTTTCGTCCGATGGAGAATTATTGTTTAATAAAACTAAAGACAAAATCTTCCCAAAAAGGGTCACCATTTATTTTTCTGTGTTATAAGACTACGCAAGAAAGTGTGTAGTCTTGGAACACAGAAAAAATAAATAATGATCCCTTTTGGGCAGATTTTTTCTTCATTTTTATTAAATCTGATAGTTGTTAAAATAAGAGCGAACAAACAAATTGTCATTTGCGTTGCTTCCTCTGGAATTGCAGTTACTTTAATTGAAGATAGATAAGAGACCTATTCCGCTTTAAAATTATTATTAAATTTAAATTTTTCAGAGATTTCGGTATGCAACATATCAACACATAGTGCCATAGCTCAAATATTGCGGGAATATAAGATCATTGTCTAAAATGAAGTTGCCATGGCTCATAAAACAGCAGTTGAAGCTTTAAATAGAACGCTTTGGGATTTATGAGAGAATAATGATGTGATGGGCAGTGCAATGGTTTTGTTGTGTGTTAGATTTTAGGCAAACACTACCTGTTGTACCAAGGGCTGATGAAGAGCTTGTCTGTTTAAAATCGTTTTTTTTTTATGATTAAAATTTAAAATACTCCATTTGAAAACTAATATGAGAGTTCATTCAAATGGAGATGCTGAAGCAAAAGACTTTGCAGGTTTAGAGATCGAATTATTTTTGTTGTAATTCGTTTTCTTCTGCGTGCGATATCAGATCATCCTGATGTCGGCAAGCACCTGGTGCATGTGAATAAGTGGTTAGAAACGCGCCAAGGTCTGTTCTGGAGGAAGTTACAACCAAAGTGGGTCTTTGTTGCCTTCTCTGGATCACGGTGTTATGCGATAGAAAGAGTGCCTTCCAGGAGGTCTTGTAAGGAAAACTTGCCCCTTTTCAGGTGTTACAAATGTGAAGAAAACCCAGAAAACTTCACGTGGCCAACCTGTCTCGGCGCATTATGAACTCGCGACCGAACTCCCAGTGTTCAGCGATAGAACTGCTTGGCCACTGGTGCGCTTGTTGTAACTAGTAATTCTTTATGCGAAAAAGTTGATAAAATTAATTTTAAAAAAAATTTAAACTACCTAACGTCAGTTATTTTACTCTGTTAATTTTCACTGCGATAATTGTCTAATAAACAAGTAATTCTTACCGCATCGCGGTGTTCGCTGTCTCCAATATTATCATTTACTTCAGATTGAGTGCTTCCAATTATTTCATCATCATTGAAAATCACAGTCTTTAAATCCATTCTATTTTTAGCGACTTCTTCCTTTTGCAAAATTCCTGTAAGCATTTTTAAATTTTTCAGTTCATTTAACGTGCCAATGAATTCACATTTTCCCTGAAATTTAAAAATATAACTTTACATATTTTGTATTTTCGATATATGAAAATGTATACAGACATAAATTTTGCTTCGAAAATGTATTACGTTTTAACTAATTTTTACCGAATTTACCGATAGCAAATGTCTTATTTATTAATGTTTACAAAAGCATTTTTAAACTAGCAATGCTAATTCTATTTTGTATTTAATGCCACGTATAGAAAGTGAATCTAATTGTTTTCACACTCTGAAGTTTCAACAATACATGAACTAAAAAACTCTCAGGAATTAATTTAGATCGTGAGAGATTTGTGCTTGACCCACAGTTTTACAGATATTGCGTCACTTGTCTATCCGGAATAAAAATCCTTCTCTGGAAAACAATTTTTCCTAAATAAACTTTTTTCTTCCATAAGGTCACTAGCTGTTACCTACGACTTTGCATGCAAGCAAACACCATTTATATTCAGCATTTCGCGAGCCATAGTAATTGTTATATAACACCTACCGCTGAGAATGATTAGAATTACTGACAATCAAACGAACTGTTTTTAATTTGATCAATTTTCTGAAACGTTTACAATCATTCTATAATCGAACCAATATGCAATAACAAATTCGAATTTTAAACGGTTCAAACATTTAGTCAAAAATTCGAAATATATAAAAATATTTATAACAATGTCTGAAATGTTATCAGTTTAATACACTTATATACACAATAAAGACTAAACTTAGTTAAAAACAAAAAATTGCATATAAAATAGTAGAGTAGAAGCCATTCTTCAGGTTAAGCCTGAATCTTCTTTCTCTCCCCCGTGGGAGAGAATTTCATAACATCCCTTCTTAGTGTGCGTTTTCATGACCTACCCTAACGTGTACCAAATTTCAACTCATTAGGTTCAGCGGTTTGCTTTGGGTGATGGTGAATCAGTCATTCAGTCAGGACAAGTAATTTTATATATTTAGATATATGTCATCATACTATGTCCATATATAGCTTTGTTGTAGTGGTTTATTTACTAATGCACTCAAATTTCTACCATTTAATTTTATTCTGAACTACATAGTGTTAAAATTCATATGTTGTTAGAATAGATTATAATGTTTTTATTACTGTAGAAAATTATTTATAAAACAAAAATTAGTAAGCAATTCATGTATTCACCTTTTTTAACACTAAAATTTTACATTCAGAATTTACAAATTGTATTTGATGAGTAACCAGAACACAAATCTTGTCTTTCAAATATTCCATTATACATCTGAAATAAAAATAGAATTGGAATATATTAAAATATACAAAAAATATTATTTAAATATTTACTTTTCGAATATATGTGTTGCTACTGGAACATCAACAGCACTCAGTGGATCATCCAGGAGGAAAATGTCCGCATCCAGATACAGCGCTCTGAAAAACATAATAATACAAAATTACCCTTAAACGCAAGAAATATCACTTAAGCATTACATCGAATTACAAATTAATTTTATAGAATGTTATCTTTATCCTAAGTGTTTTCTAATTTTTACACCCTGTTTCGTTTTTACGTGAAACTATGTGAGAGTGACGTGAAAATTTTTCAAATTTTCGAAAATAAATTGATTTCCAAAAAATTAATAAAGTCATTTTTGTTCGTTAGTTAATAGAATTTTCCGTGTGGTGTTTTATCAGCTAAAAGAGGGACGTTAGAAACATATACGAGAAAGATTAAGGTGTCCCTACTACTAGGTCTCAAAGTAACCAATCAAAGATAACATTATCACACAAAAATTAGTCTATTTATTTTTAATTTTATTACTTACAATTCTCATAACGCGGTATCTTGCCGTACATTCTTGTTAACGTCACCTGTAGCCTCAGAGAATTAACAACAACGTTCCTAAGCAGTGAAACAAAGTACCGCAATGAAACAAAAAGTCTAAACTGAGTAAATATAAAATATAATACATGGCCGACGGTAATACATTTAAAATTTGTATAATATATAAAAACAACGTTTAAGAAATTTACTTTGCTTTTCGTTTACTCGTCTGTCGTTCGCTACCAGTTGACAAGTCCACATTTCCACAAATTCGGAGGCGACCTTTCTTTGTAGGTTGCTGCCGCCGTAACAAAATGTAAAATAGCCATGCATTATATTTTTTATTTACTTAAATTTTATTTTATGAAAAGTGGCGATAGCACCAGAGGTCGTTTTTACCTATTTTACATTTTGTTACGGTGGCAGTAGCCTACAAAGAAAGGTTGCCTCCGAATTTGTGGAAATGTGAACTTGTCAACAAATAGCGAACGACAGAAGTAAACAAAAAGCAAAGTAATTTGTTAAACGTTGTTTTTATATATTTATACAAGTTTTAATTTCAAACTGAGATTAAAGAATCATAACTTTTTAATTCACAAAGATAAATTTTAAAGTTCTTGCCTTAACTATTACATCATTGCACACGCTCAGATACAGCACGTGAGGATTACGAAAATTTGTGAATGAATTCGGAAAAATGGCTTTGAGAACAGACAAATTAAGAATAGGAATTCTTCAAATGTAAGAAAATAAAGCCAATCATTCTAAAGAATGGTGGTGAGCATTTTTAGCGATAGACAATAGCAAATCAACCGTATAAAATATTTTGAAGAAGTTTTAAATATCAGAATAAATAAAAGATGTTTCGAAGAGAATCATATTGACCCCCTACTAGTGCTAAAGTAAAGTAAAAGTCGACGCGTACAATTTTTGACAAAATGGAAAAAAATGAATTTTCTTATCATTGGTCCTATTGGGAAAATCTGAGTTTTCATTGCCTAGATCAGTGATGGGCAAACTACGGCCCGCGGGCCAGATGCGGCCCTCTAAAATTTTCTATCTGACCCGCGCAACATTATTTCTAATCTGACGAATAAAAAAGAATACAGGCTATAAGAAAAATAAATATTTTCCTCTTTTTTTCTCTTTCGTTTTATATCAGTGACGACATACAAATTTATTAACTTAGCCCAGTGGTTCTCAACCTTTTCTCAGATGCGGAACACTTTTGTGAGCAATTTTCTTTAGAGGAACACTTACTTAAGTTAATATGAAATACATAAGCTTGTCATCAGTTATTTTATTAGAATTGAGCAGTTATAATTCAAAATCTCTACTCATATTATTAACGCCAATTCTAAGACAGGAAAAAATATACCTAAATAACTTTAATGGGAAACTTGTGCCTGATGTTTTTTACATATTTCATTCAGTTTTTATCATTGCCTTTATCTTATTCAAAACAGTAGTACACTCCATAAGTACGAGTCGTAAGTATATATTTAAGTTTATAAAAATTTTATAATTTTAACTTTTTGATATTCGGCGGCTCGAATACGATTATACACTTTTCGATTTGCGACTAAATCTGCGGAACACTTGGGAGATGCTTACGTAACACCAGTGTTCCGCGTAACACCAGTTGGAAACCACTGACATAGCCTAATGTCGTGGTCAGAATCGAGAGACAGGCGATCCCGCTTTTTTGTGTTAAAACGTATTTCTGTAAATTCGAATTGATAGCCGTTGGAGAGGAGTCTGCTAGAGAGCAACCGTTAGAACAATGGCCGTTGGATTTAAGTCAAAGAGCAGCGATTGGTCGACGAGAGCGTACATTGGGCCGGTGAGCCGAAGACTTCACAGCAGTGATTGGAGGACAGCCGTGGACTTTGTCCAGTATAAAAGAAGCAACTTCTGGTGGGAAAAAAATTTTAGCCCTAAGATGTTATCTAAGAAACGTAAAGTTGATTCTGAGTGTTGTGTTTTCAAAGATGAATGTACTTGGAAGTACTTTTTCACAGTTTTTAGGAATAAACCACTGCATCATCTGCAATGAAACTGTAGCAGTCTACAAAAAATATAACATTTCACGACACTTCAACTCTAAACACAACGATGTCAAAATAAGAGCCATGACCGAAGAAAAAAAAAACAAAAAGCAGAAGTTCTACACAAAAAACTATCAGGTAAGGAAGTATTTTTAAGAAAGGAAGTAGTTCTCAGCAAGCAGTTACACATGCAAGTTATGTTGTAGCATACAATATTGCTAAAAGTAACAAAGCTCTCTCTGATGGAGAGTTTGTTAACCTCTTAACAGTGAGGGACGTAAATAGACGTCGAAGGCGATCGAGTGGCAGTGGTGAGGGACGTCTATAAACGTTAAAATATTCTTATAAAATACCTGGACCATATCGTGAAGACGTAGAATTTTCACGAGTAGTTAGGTTCTCCAACTTTCTTTTGGCATATCCTTTAGTTCTCGAGAAATTACAATAAAAAAGAGAAAATTAAAATAAATATGAAATTTTAGACGACCATCTATCGACATAAATCGAATTTAAATTTCCCGCCGTCATCTGATTGGTTAAAAAAATTAATATTCCTAATTGGCTCGCGTCAAAAAAAAGTAAGTGTGACTTCTGTAAATGACGCTATCGCGAGAACACTGATGCATCCCGAAAAAGTAAACAGCCTACGTCATTAGTCTAACGGTCCTTGTCTGACCTAATTTTTATAAAATCAACATTAGAGTAAGCTGTAGTAAGACGTAGTAGTTTATAGTAAAACGGTCTTCGCTAATATTCATAGTACTTTGTAAAGCTTGGATTTCAATTTAATAAGTATTATTTAGTTCAGAAACATTATAAATACATCATTAAGTAGGAGAATAACGAAAAACTTTATTTTTTAGTATAATACAATTTACAAAATCGAAAGTTCGTATATCGTAATATTATAAAAAAACTACATCGAAACATACAAAGTCACCTAATTTACTTAAATTCAGTTCATTATACAACTGTCGATACTCTTGCCTTCCTCAGTTTCCTCAAACAATATTCGAAAACTTCAATTAATCCTATAAATATTTAAGCGCCATTACTATTCGAATGATATATTATTATATCAAGCTGAATTTTACATAATTTGTAACTGTAATTACAAATATAACTGAAAAATATTTTCGACATAAACCCTAGGCCATAATTATCAAAACAAAATTCTTCAAGTATAAATTTTTCTGATCGAGTAATATGTAATAATAGTTTTATCTATTACTCTTGCCATATTCTACTTTCTATGTTCACATCCATTTAGTTTCATCTAATTACACTTTAAATGTAAAAAAATCTACCAACAAATTAATTTGCTAATAAAGGGACTATTTGCTAATTAAAGTTTGTATTCTTCTTTGACGTAGTTCTACGTTTTAGCACTAAATTGGTAGACATGTCTAAACAACACGCTTATAAACACTAAAAACCATAAATGTTTCGAAATTAGAACTAGATAATTATATGCAGAAATAAATTAGTAAACCTATAATACATGCCTTCATTTACATCCAAACAAAGATCAGTTCTCGCAAATTGTCGAAAATAAATTATTTTCAACTTTTCTTTTTGTAAAGTAGCATATTCTGAAAAACAAGTTATATATTCAGAGTAAAATTTCCACCTTTTATCCGTTAAAAACAACGCAAAATGTATGGATCCACGTAATAAAAAATTATCGCAGTGAACTTCGAAAAAAACCAGAAACACAGAAAGATTAAACCGCACAGTACGAAATCTGGCGAGAACTGATCATATACAATAGACAAAACGAAAATGCTCTTGTCCAATGTCATCACGTGACAAAAAGTTTCTAAATAAACGCTAAAAGTTTTAAAGAATTCTTCCACAAAAACCGATGAATTTAATTAATACACAATAACTAAATCTGTTTAATAAAGATTAATAATTTTCCATTATAATTATGCAAATTAGATATAAAAAAGTTCATTGCGCAAATTCTCCCGCGAACCATGGATGACTCTTACGTCATCTGGATTGAAGTTTTCCTGAAAAATACTAAAAATTTTATATAATTATTTTACTAATCCAGTCAAATTTAAATAATATAAAATGTCTAGATCTGTTTAATAAAGATTAGTAATGTACTATCACTAATATGCAAATTACATATGACAAAGATCACTTTGGGAAAATTCCCGCCAAGATAAAAATAGCTTTCGGTCACGTGATCACCAAGAAATACGAAGAAATATGTCTACAGTTTAATATTTGTGTACATATTAATAAATTTTAACTAATGTCATCGTTCAAAATGTAATGTTTCTGTAAAAATTAGTAAAATGTAACAAAATTCATCAAAGAAGACAGAATAATTTTCAGCTTATAAAAACTCTACAATAAATGATTATTTCTTCGAAAGACGTCGATATGCACGAATAAATAATAAATATGTAATAATGCTTTTATCCATTTTAAGTGGATATTGTAAAAATTAAGCTTCTTAATTTGTTTGGCTTTTATATTTTAGTTTCCGAATATTTTACTGTGAAATTCCATTTAGTAAACAGAAACAAAGACAAGCTATTAATTATAAACAGGACAATAGAATAATTTTTACGTAAATTGAGTGTAAATACAGAAAAAACGAATTATATCAAAGATGGGACGAATAAGCTGACATCCCTCGAACAGAGCTCATATACTCATTGTCATTTTCAGCCTGGTTCCCACTTCGACTGTTTTATCTTGGTAAAAAGTTAATTTTTCAAAATAAAAGTACTTTGTTCTTAGTGAAGAAAGATAAAAGTATCGAAATATAATATTCAGAATTAAAAATATTGATATATGTCCATATTAGAAATGTATATTTTTTTTCGATATTAGAAATAATATCACGAAAAAAACATTAGATATATGAAATACGGCCATAAACAATTTCTTTCTGTCAAATAAATTACGGATTAAACAGGCTTATCAAGAAAAATTCAATCGCAAATAACTGACTTTAAATATACAGAGGATACAGTATGCTTGTTATGTGATAGTATCTGCATTTACAAATTAACAGAATTTTCTTTTTTTTTACACATTATTATGCTATAATCTAGGAAACTATGTTTAATAATAAGACATACTACAGAAAGAGTAAGAAAGGAACGTCAGTCATTGTAACTAATGTATTATTGAAAGTTTCATTCATATAGATAATTAATTTTATCAAGATAAATTCTTCCAAAAGAAAATTATCGATATTTATCGTAAATATAAGTAAATTTTATTATAATTTAGATAAAAACTCATTTTTTCCCCACGCATGGCTTCTTTCCCCTCCCTCTCACTCCTATACTTGGAACATTCCATTTCATAATTTGATGTAATAATAACGTTTAAAATGATTCTAAATAAAATATTGACACTTAAAGTAGATTAATATATATTGTCATTAGTCTCAGATGTATTTATAAAAATGTAATAATCTATACAATAATACTTTCTCACATGCTTTATGTGTTAAAGTTTGCAGCTGTAATTGAAGGTAATATATAAAGAAACAAAATGTTTATATTGTCAATAGTTATAAAAGTTATCTTATTTTCACGTAGAAAAACAAAATAAGACAGAAGAAACAGACAATCACACGATATCTCTATTTAGGACATTCTATAATTGATTTCAAATTTCTAATGTCGACATACATGAATATTTTTGTGTGTGTGAATATTATATTTCGATACTTTTATGTTTCTTCACTAAGAACATCTTTAAACATTAACATTTTACCAACAAAAAACAGTCGAAGTAGAAACAGGCTGAAAATAACAACGAATTATAAGCTCTGTTCTGGGGATGTAAGCTTGTTTCTCCCATCTTTGATATAATTCGATTTTTTTCTGTATTTACACTCATCTTACGTATAAATTATTGTATTGTGCTGTTTATACTTAATAACCTAACTTTGTTTCTGTTTACTAAATTGAATTTTACAGTAAAATACTCGGAAACTTTAAATTATAAAAGCCACACAGATTAAATGGCTTAATTTTTACAATATCAATATAAAATGGATAAAAGCATTATTAAATAATTATTATTTATTCGTGTATATCGACTTCTTTCGAAGAAATACTCATTTATTGTACGGTTTATGTAAGCTGAAAAATTAAATTTTACACATATTTCTTGGTGAACACGTGACCGAAACCTATTTTTATCTTGGCAGGAGATTTCCTAGTGACCTATCTCATATCTAATTTGCATATTTGTAATAATATTTGTGATAATCTTTATTAAACAGATCTAGACATTTTATATTATTTAAGTTTGAGTGGATTAATTAAATAATTATATAAAATTGTCAGTGTTTAGTGGGAAAACTTCAATCGCATTGACATCGTAAGTTTTTCCATGACGTATAGTTGGCGGGAGAATTTGCGCAGCGAACTTTTTTATCTAATTTGCATAATTATAGTGGTAAATTATTAACCTTTATTAAACAGATTTAGTTATTGTGTATTAATTAAATTCATCGAATTTCATGAAATAATTTTTTAAAACTTTTAGCATTTATTCTAAAACTTTTCGTCATGTAATAAAATTTTTACAGGAGCATCACTATATTAATCAATTGGCGGGAAAATTTAATAGCGTGCGGTTTTGTGTTTCTGTGTTTCTCGTTTTTTCGAAGTTCACTGCGATAAATTTTTATTACGTGGATTCATAGATTTTGCGTTGTTTTTAACGGATAAAAGGTTGAAATTTTACTCTGAATATAGAACTTGTTTTTCAGAATATGCTACTTTACAGAAAGAAAAGTTGAAAATAATTTATTTTTTGACAATTTGCGAGAACTGATCTTTGTTTGGATGTAAATGAAGGCATGTATTATAGGTTTACTAATTTATTTGTGCATATAATTATGTAGTTCTAGTTTCGAGACATTTATGGTTTTTAGTGTTTATAAGCGTGTTATTTAGACATGTCTACCAATTTAGTGCTAAAACGTAGAACTACGTCAAAGAAGAATACAAACTTTAATTAGCAAGTAGTCCCTTTATTAGCAAACTAATTTGTTGGTAGATTTTTTTACATTTAAAGTGTAATTAGATGAAACTAAATGGATGTGAACATATTAAGTAAAATATGGCAAGACTATTATTACATATTACTCGATCAGAAAAATTTATACTTGAAGAATTTTGTTTTGATAATTATCGCCTAGGGTTGATGTCGAAAATATTTTTCAGTTATATTTGTAATTACAGTTAATTCGAATAGTAATGGCGCTTAAATATTTATAGGATTAATTGAAGTTTTCGAATTTTGTTTGAGGAAACTGAGGAAGGCAAGAGTATCTACAGTTGTATAATGAACTGAATTTAAGTAAATTAGGTGACTTTGTATGTTTCGATGTAGTTTTTTATAATATTACGATATACAAACTTTTGATTTTTTAAATTGGATTATACTAAAAAATAAAGTTTTTCGTTATTCTCCTACTTAATGATGTATTTATAATGTTTCTGAACTAAATAATACTTATTAAATTGAAATCCGAGCTTTACAAAGTACTATGAATACTAGAGAAGACCGTTTTACTACAGCTTACTCCAATGTTGATTCTACGAAAATTAGGTCAGACAAGGACTGTTAGACTAATGACGTAGGCTGTTTACTTTTTCCGGTCGCATCGGTGTACTTCCGATAGCGTCATTTACAGAAGTCACACCTACTTTTTTCTGACGCGAGCGAATTAGGAATATTAATTTTTTTAATTAATCAGATGACGGCAGGAGATTTAAATTCGATATATGTCGATAGATGGCCGTCTAAAATTTCATATTTATTTTAATTTTCTTTCTTTTATTGTAATTTCTCGAGAACTAAAGGATATTTCAAAACAAAGTTGGAGAATTCAACTACTCGTGAAAATTCTACGACTTCACGAAATGGTCCAGGTATTTTATAAGAATTTTTTAACGACTATAGTCGTCCTTCACCACTGCCACTCGATCGCCTTGGACGACTATTCTCGTCCTTCACTGTTAAAAGGTTAATAAGTTTTAGTAAATATTTAAATACATCTTCGTTTCTTAGAAGATGGTGTAACTCGCAGCTCCAGAAAATACTACTCGTTGTGAGTAAAGTTCGAAGAGTCACTCTAATATCTGTCGGCATGGAACAGTTAAAGATGTTGTGCCGGACACCATCGGGACACTCGCAGATTGGACATAAAGTAGTGTTCCTCTTCCGGAACTTATATAGGTAGGAACTAAACCGGCCACGTTCAGAAAGAAACTGCGGTGGTCTAAACCAGCGCCTCTGTGGATGCTCCCTATTGTCTGGAATAAATTTTCTAGTGATCTCGCCACGGACTTCGGCCTCCCATCTTTGTTGCCACTGGTTTATCTGAACACGCCAGATGTGTTGCTTGTAGGGAGGATTTCATAAACAAAAGGGCTACTGGCAGCAACGGATATGTTTAACTTAAAATACATAAATGATAAATTACGATGTCATCGAAAATAATTCTGCTCTAATTTTAATCACTTCAATTTGATCAGTCGCCACGTTGAATGACGCGAAGTATTGTGGGTTACAAAGAGAACGGTTTACAAAGAGATAGGTTTAGTTCTCGGCACTAGTGCCGAGCACTAAACCTATTTAGTGTCGTTTTTCTCTTCTCTTCTCCACTCTAATCAGGTACGAACCGGCCTTAATGCTAAGCTTAATATTTGGGCAATAAATGTGCATATAATTCTGCAAAATATAATGACGAGCTTCTGCAATCGAAAATAGTTTTCACAGGTTAAACGACAATTCTAATTCGTGATTATTAATTTCTAACATCGTGTCCACATCGTTGACGTTGCTGTTAAAACCGGATTATTGTTTCATTCATACTTAATATCAACTTATAGATTCGCCCTTATATTATTGGGATTTTATAATGCTAGTATCAAGTTTAACTCTATATAAAACAAAAATTATTGGACTACATTTTTCAAAAATTGCAGACCTATAAATTTCCACTGGCATCTGTCTGGCTGTCTGTCCTCCTTCAATCTCGAGAACGGAGTTTAGATGAAAAGTACAGACCAGATTTGGAAAGTTTAAGGGCAGCGGGGCCGATTAACTATATACTAACTTCCGGCTTTGGTCCGGAAGTGACGTTATTTCAATTCAAACATTTTCACCCGAACGGAGAGACGACTGGCACGATTCTACTGTTAAGAGGAAAAGCACGATGCGCAGGGGCGCGACACTACTAAAATTAAGAGCATCGTGACGAAACATTGCAGCCCGAATAAATACTCGCTCGTAATTTTAATAGCTGTTTTCTAAATTTCGTGAAAACAACTCTACATTTCTATATTTCTGCAAGAAAATACGAGCACTTATTTATAGTTTACCCGTTTATATTAGTAATTGTTAGAAGAGATTGAGTGAGGATGTCACTTATAACAATATTAACCCATATAAGAGACGTTCTAAAGTTCAGATACTATGTTTGATGGCTTTTGCACGGCAGAATACGAACGAAGATCGATTTTTATATTATCGTTTTCACGTTGATAGAATTGATAAGAATATTTTCAATGGACGATTAATCATACGATCATCGGCAGATCTGTAATGATCAATTAGTCTGACGATCGGCACCTCTATCGCCCCATTCGCGAATCTGCTACGCCCACCTCGTACATTTCCATTTGTATTCTGTTCGTTATTAGTTTTCACTCTTTCTTTTCGGATCTATCTTCTGTGCCAATAGGGAAGTGCAACGGGTGGCGCAGGAACGGACCCGAAACCAGGTAGACTATCAAAAAACTGATCTGTATTATATTTTCATTTTTAAATTTTGCCGTAACGTTCTTGGTTACAATTAAACATTAATTATTTGTTTTTTATTTGTTTTTTCCCCAAAATAGGGACCTTATTTCAAAATAACAGAATTCAATTTTTAATCATATTTTTTATTTATTTAATTTAAAATATATGCTCTCGACCCGTACATCATACTTATTCTGACAACAACAGAGTCGTGCCGGTCAATTATATAACTCCGTTCCGGGGAAAATTTTTGAATCGAAATCACGTGACTTACGGTCTTATACCGGAAGTTCGTATATAGTTAATTGGGGCCTTCCGTCCCTAAGCATTCCACATCTGGTCTCGACTTTTATCTAACACCGTTCTCGAGGAAGACAGACAGGAGACAGTCGGAATTTATAGGTTTACAATTTTTGAAATTGCAGCCCAGCTAGAGAAGCTATAACTAATTCGTGATAAGACGACACTAAATTATCTAAGCCACTTTACGCGTGTATATCGAATATTCATTAACTACGGAAACTCAATATATAAGACTTTTATAATACCGTGCGATAGTTAATCGCATTCTCGTCAATTAGCGATAATAGCCTAAATTATCGCGTATAAATAATCGATTAATTTACAAATAAAATTTCATTAGGCACGAAGTTTGCTTTATTTCCTAGCTAACAAAACAAAATTGAAGTGATTTTTAGCAAAGATGTCTTAGACATTTAAAATTGTATTTTCTAGTAAACATTAACCGAAATATTTTTATGAGCGGTCGACCGAGTGTCGCGGCACTGGTCGTAGGAACATTCCACAAGAAATTTAGCTACATTGTAAATTTCGTTTTCGATTAACCTATTTATATGGAAGAATTTAATTTAGTTATATTCATTTTGTAGAGAAATGCAGATAACGGTTATCGAAGACTAATTGACGATGCCATCGATTGATGCGGTGTTCTGGACGTTATTTTACCCAGTGATACGCGAGATCGATGACGAGTCATCAACTAATATTTCGGAATTATTTTTGGAAACTATCGAGTTGGAAACTAACCTTCGAAAGAATAAGAAAAGATTATTTTTTCAATCGATCCGAATCGAAAGAGCGAGAATCAATTCGACGAAAAAGTCATTCCAAAGGGTGTTTATAGTTTACTTTCTTTTATAATAAATTTATTTGTATAATTCCTCTTTAAGTTATTACTTTATCTAAGTAATTATTTGTTTATTTTCATTTGTAGAGTGTCATTATGTTTTCGTGTTCTTGGATCTCATTTTTCTCCGAACGTAACGATTATTTTAATTATTATTATCGTCGTTTTGTTAATTAACGTAAGAAACACGAAAGAACCGCATAAAAGTAATATAAACTACTACTTTAAATCGAAATTAGTGTTACGATAGAATAATAAATTACACTTTTATATAATCATTTTATTCTTATTTAAATTTTATTCTTTGTCACGATTTGACAAAGTGAAGTTTCAAATATGGTTCAAATAGTGACAAAGAAGACAAATGACCTTTCCGTCGCTGTTTGAATCCTACTTATAAAGTCGTTTGGAGACGATCATCGAGTACCGTACATAAAAATGAGGTTAAAAACTTTCGGAAATCTTTACAGTTGGATAGGCGAGCCAACGAGATACGGGCTCTCTCGTTGGTTCGCTTATCCAACTGTATTAAAACAGCTTTATTAGGGAAGCGCCCAATGGCATTTAGTTACATCTAATTAGTCGAGAACACGAATAAAAAGGATAAATTATGAAATTAAAACGTCGAAATCCACGCCGATGAAAATGATGAAATTATACGTCACTAAGTGAAGTATTTCATTACCATTTTCCTTCTCATAAACGGAACCAAATTTTCTTTTACGGTATTTACTTTTCCGGCTGTTATATATAACAGAGGGAAAGAATGGCCATCGGTCGAAAACGACCCTCCCCCCGCAATATTTTTATATTTTTGGACTCGGGACACCTCGAAACGTCGAGAATTGCAAAAAAATTCGGAGTTTTTTCTGTATGGATAGATGTTTGTGTGTGGGGGGCACGATTTTGTTCATCGTCTTTGAAGCTTAACTCACGCGCTTTTTGTCGAAAATTTCTGAAATTGTGCCGGGAAGTTTGTGTATTAGAGGATTGACTCTGTTAAATTTTGGTGATTAGAGATCCAGAGGTGGGGAGATTGTAGGGGTTAAGGAAGGTAGTTAAGGAAAATGTTATGATTGTAAGGAAGAGGTGGGGAGATTGTAATCAAATAAACGATAACTTAATGTAACTGATAAATTTATTTAATAAATAAAGAACATAAACGTTATATCGTAAACGACGTAGTACGTTAAAGCGAGATTTGATGAAGCTCTAAATAAGATAAATTCCTTTCCAGTAATTCTCGAATTATATCTTGATCCGCGCCTTGAAATTCCTCGATATTTTCTCCATTGAAAACGAATATAAACGTGGAAACGTATTTAATCTTGTATTCTTTTGCTATATCTCTACATTTTGCCGCATCAATTTTTAATACGTGTACTTTATCTTGATATTTGTCTGCCAAATCCTCGATAAGTTCATCCATTCCCATGCTAAGACCGCACCAATATGCAGAAATATGGATCATCACAATTTTATTTTTAGCATTTTCTAATAGTTGATCTAATTGAAATTTATTAACGATAATATGGATCTTGTGCTCTTCCTTCTCTGTGCTATCGCTATCGTCTTCGGGAACGCATACCAGTATTAAATCCATCCTTCAAATCGTTTTCGAACCATAAATTTTCATAAAAAATCAAACTGCCGTTACGTTTCTAACAATAAATAACTGTTAAGATGTATTGTTTAAGTACAACAATTTAAACTACCCAATTTGTTAATCAGTTAACTTATTATGAAGGAAATTAACATGTGGAAGTCACCTTAAAGGTTTATATCTTTCAGAATTTTGTTTTAAATGCGAAAAAATAACTTAGGATCTATGAAATATATATTTAATAAGTTAAAATTAACTGTTTTATCTAAAAAAAATTGCATTATATTTATATTTTTGATTAAAGAATAAACTTTATAAAAAGTTCTTTTGTTGATTTAAATTAGATTGGATTAGTTTAATAGAATAAGGCGATGCAACGTGTGGACAATCTTCCAAGGAGGAGTGCCTTAGGGAGGATTTTCTAGAGGGAATTTCTCCAATTTAAGTGACGGTTTCCTGAAGAAAATCGGAAGATTTTACGTTACCAGTCTGTTAGTGAAGCGCGAACCCACAATCAAATGTATAGTGATTTTGTCCATTTGGCCACTGGTGGAATTTAACTTAATTCTTCACTTCAACTTTATAATTATAGAAATCTTCTACTCTTAACCAAGAATACGATTAATTAATTAATTAGCTTGTTTATTTTTAAATTAAAGATTGGTGTTTATCTTAAAGAAGCTAAAATTTGCTAAAATAAGTATAGAGATGTAAGTAAAGTATATACTTGCAATATTACACAATGAATCAAGAACAGCTAGAAAGCGAGTAAGATTTCTCCACATGAAAAACAATCTTTCTATTTATTAATTAATTTAAATTAATAAATTGAAATAGTTAACTTACATGATGCTGAATTAAATAAATGAAAGTAAACGATCGTTTATTAATTTAATATAAATTGAATAATTGGTAAATTAATGGATGAATTCAATTTGTACCAGTTGTACCGAAAGTTACGACTGCATTGTTTATTGAAGTGGATGCTTTAAAATTTAAATTGTTCGCTTTTGATTAGATAGCGATCGGACTTTTCCTTTTTGCGTAATATTTCGTACAGATAATTAAATAAAAATAAATAAATAACTAATTAATCATATTTATTTATTTATTCGACTTTAGGTACACGTGTATAATTATTATTATTTATTTAAATTTAAAAATAACGATTAATAAGCATACAGATGCTGTGCAACAGAAAGATGCTTCAACTGTATAAATTATCTTTAATATTTCTTTTATTAATAAAAGAAATATTAATATTAATACGCAGCATTTATTTTAAATAAAATCATCAAAATTCCGGCAGTTTTAACATCGTTTTCACACGGTATTTTGTGGTTGAGTACACCTATAACACTGCACTTATGGAACTCAAAATCATGTATAAACAGTGTTTGTGGCACCCATGCCATAAAATTTTTGTGGCACGGCTTTATGGCATGGGTGCCACAAACACTGTTTATACATGATTTTGAGTTCCATAAGTGTAGTGTTATAGGTGTACTCAACCACTAAAAATATTTTTGAGTAACTTTCATGAATTAACACGCATTCGATGTTACTGCAATGTAGTTTATTTTTCATTACATTTTCATCTTCTGAAATATAAAGATACAAAAGAAATATTTCTCGGGAGAGATTATCGGAAAATCCGTGAAAATTATTTGGTTCTTTTAATCTGTTAATGTTTATAGATGTGATGAAATGAGTGGATGGGGGTGTTGTTAGAATATCATTGTTTTCACTGAAATGATGCTCAAGTTTTTATTATGTAATTCTTTCGGACGTAAATATGTTTAAGAAATAGTGTAAACGGCACTGAAATACTCCCTGCTACATTTCTGAGATTTTTAATGATGATATGGGAAAAACAGTTAGGGTTACGCCCAGATTCGAATCCTTGGTCTCCCAGATCAGTAGGATGGCCGGGTGCATTAGCCATCCTACTTGACCCTGATACTTTGCATATTGTAATCTGTTTACTATTATTATTATTTTTACGGCTCTGTTATATACTGTATAACGATCGGTCAGAAAATGACTCCCAAGATTTTTATATTTTTGGACTCAGGGCACATTGAAACGTCGAGAAATGCAAACATATTCTGGGGTAATTTCTGTATGTATAAATGTTAGTGAGTAGGGGGTACGATTTTGTTCACCCTGTTTAAGGCTTAATAACGCCTGTGTTTTTGTTGAAATTTTCGGAAATTTTGCAGGGAGGTTGAAGCTGTTATATTTTGTTAAAGGTCGAGGGGGTAGGGAGTCAAAGGGAGTCTGTGTCATATCTCGCGTAGGATTTAAATGACGACTTTACTTGTTATTAGCATTTACAATTTTTTCTTTTTTTATAAAACTTATCTCTATCCTCAAAATTAAGTTTTTTGCCACGTTATAATTATTAAAAAGAACTTTTTATATTTTTAATTAAATATCGTAAGAGATGACGCCACCAAATGTTGCTGGAATTTTATGTAGTTCCTCCAGTTCGAGGGGGCAATCTCCCAGACCTATAAAACTGTCCCTTGCAATTATACAATCTTCTAGAACGTTATTTTTGGTAAAAGTGTGATATAAAATCAGTTTCAAATTGTAAAAAGCGTGCTTTAAATAGCAGTCATGAACATACAAAATGTCTCGCGGTTCTAGCGTTAAAATTTCCTTGAGAAATACGGAACCATAGAATAATTTGATTTCTAGATTACTGTAATGTGAGTAGAATTTCCGACGCTGGGCAAAACTAGTTTTTTGGTACTCGAATTGGCTTGTTTCCTGTCGTAAAGAAATATTCGAATACACTGAGGTCATCTGGTTTGGAGATTTGGCATCGGATTGGTGCCGAATCTCCAAACCGGAAGGAAGGAAAATGAGTTTAATAACGAAAGATATAGTTGTTTCCCAGGAGAAAGATCATTCCGAGTTTATTCGAAGGTTCTTACTTTGAAAGTTCCGCTTTCAGCTGTATGGATGAGGCCAGTCAAATTGATCGTTAAGCTGAAGGATTATACGAGGCAACGACGAAGAAGCTTGAAGATAAGTGGAGTATTATTAGAAAAGTAAATAATAAGAACTTAGCTAAAAGTAATAATGACGAAAAAGTAAAACGAGTTTAACTCACGTGCCTGGGGACTCTTCCTCAGATGGCTGTGGAAGAGATGAAGCAAACGATGAGAGAATGTGGAACAATAAGGTTCTATAATGCTGAATTTTATGAAGGATTCCCGATTATAATATCTGGAAGAAAAGTAATTTTGATTAAAGCTAACAGAGATATAAAATTTGTTTAAGGTAGCCGAGAAAATGATCGATATAAAATATCCAGGAGTAGGTTGCAGTGCCTCAAGGTGGGACATATTTTATTACCAGAGTTGCCACATAGTTGGGGATAAAATCCAGGACAATCACCGAGACATCTGTCAACTGTATAAATTAAGTGTCCTAATTTAAAAAGTGTTTGTTATGCATTGAAACAGATTACAGAAAGAATGACTGTGGGAAGTAAGAGCAAGATGGAATGATAGAAGAGCAGGAAAATAAGCATGATGATGAAGACTAGGAGATACAGGAAAAATGGACAAATGATGA
Organism: Centruroides vittatus; assembly: GCF_030686945.1. Lineage (NCBI taxonomy): Eukaryota > Metazoa > Arthropoda > Arachnida > Scorpiones > Buthidae > Centruroides > Centruroides vittatus. The sequence continues at coordinate 13,247 of NW_027122247.1, read as the reverse complement.
CAAATATGTTGATAAGGTGAGTGCGGAAATACGAAATAAAGCTAGTGATGGTATGGGCAGTGTTATAGAAAGGACACAAACAGGGAAGAAGATAGGAAAGAAACAAGAAAGACAGGACAAAAACAAAGTCGAAGTGTACTTTTACTTTAGAAGAGTGAAGATTCTTTGAGCAGATGCACGGGATAAGGATAACGAAAAGTATAAAGTACTGGGGAACGAAAGAATGAGAATGAAATTCTGTTACTCGGTATTTATATAAAAGTTTAAATGAATGGGAGATTCAGAAGTTACCTTTACTATGAAATGCTTGCTAAAAATAGATAACATTAATTGTTGAAGAAATTCAACAGCACGAATTTATTTATTTCTTTCTTCTAATGGAGAGATTGCTTACCATTAATTTTTTTACCTTTATCATCAGTTATTACGTCTCTACAGATTCTGAACATCTTATCCGCTAAAGAATAAGTATTAAAGCTGCTTAACTTTTTATTTTGAAGTCGAACCATTCCGAAAAAGACATATATTACAATTTGTAATCGTTTCAATACGTTATCATAGAAAATATTATAGAAATCATAGAAAATATCATATTATCATAGAAAATAGTGCAGACTAAATTTGATATTGTCGATACTTCTGGGTGTATTATATATATATTTTTGAAAAAATATATAATAGAAAATTATAGTGATTTTAAACGTTTCATCATTCTCTGCAAACCAAATAAAAAGTGAGACAATGGAAACAGATAACGACGATAATATTGACAATTGGACGCACTTTGTTCAAGTAGAAACATTTATCGTATCAAAATATCTATAATTTAACAATGAAAGTGTTTAGAAATGCAGTCATTGGGAAATCACAAAGCTTAAATTTCTTTGACGCCTCAAAAATTCTATTGTTTTTTACATACAAGAAAATATATGTCTAAAATATATGCATTATCTCAATCTCAAATTCACTTGGCATCTTTGAAATGTAGAGAAGATGAAAACAATCGATTTTCAACAAACTTTCATGATACGATTTTAAATAAGATTTAAAATAGCATTATATAAATAAATAAAAATTTAATTCATTTACACTATTATAATAATAACAACATTGAAATATTGTTTCATGGTTTTTTAATTATATTCAGGTAATAAACCTTTTAAAAGAAGTGAATACTTTTTTAAACAATAGAATAATTCTACATCGTTTCAATCATGCTTGTCAGTACAAATATACCCAGAATGCGGGATAAATGCATTCCAATGCAGTTTAAACAACAATGTTCCTTATTGCATGCGATTAATTTTCTTCTTTACAAATAGGAAACTCATGTTGTATGGCAGCACCCTTTGCATATTTCTCAGTTTTAAAAAAGTCAGATTTGAATTCAATTTATTACAAGAAGCATCCTTTTCCTTCCTTAAACTGCTAAGGTGCATATGTTGAAACCAATCCATTGCAATTCAAGCATGTAAGTCCAGTTAGCAGCACTTTTATGTTATCGATCGTTTCATATGAGATCAAAAATGACACCAACGGACGAAGTCTCCTTGTGCCTTACAGACTTGTCAACGCCACTGTCCCGGGGCTACCTTCGATCGACCATCGAAGAACCACATCGACGCCCGGGACGTCCGAACGGTTGATTGTCCTAAAGCAAACTATTTTTTACATAGTATATGTTTATTTTATGTTAAAATAAACGGATTTTGTCAGATACTTGTCGTCTTTATCTTCCGCCACCACGCACATACGAATAGACCCTAGACCATTACTGACGCGCAATTAACTGATTGCCCCTGGAAGTCGGCTTCTTACAGAAACACAGCTTCCCTATTATCAAATGTCACCGCACGCCACTGGCAGTGGTGATATTCAGCGGGTTCGCACAGGTTAGCCCGAACCCGTTGGTAAAATTTTCCTTTTTCCCGAACCTTGTTAAACACACGTAACATTTCTCAGTGGTTTTGTTTTGTTCTTTTTAAATATATTAAAATATACGTATTATACTCTGTAATACTACTAAACTAGAGCCTTATACCCCGTTCGCACCGAGCATTTCAATCTAGATTGTGAGCAAGGTCGGGGACTATGCCTTGGTGCGATCTCTCTCGACCGAAACAAGGTTTAATCGCGATCGATTCAAGAGAGTTCTTGAAACTAGATCCAGTCATAAGAGAGATCCCACAATCTCGCGCGCGAGATAAAAAATGGCCGTGGAACACGTGTCAGGCTATGGACAGCGAAATAAAAACGATGTTGTATTTCGAGAGATAATGACATTTGTCTATTATTAGCAGCGCCATTCGGGTGAAAAAATTTCCCTGTCTAAAAAAAAAGGTTGACAGCACTAATATACTATTGTTACCTAGTCTTCGCCCAGGGCCCCTTATGTTCCAAATACGCCACTGATTATTAGATATATCGCAAGAAAAGGTATTGTATTTATTTCTAGCCAAAACTTCATTTTGTTTGTCCGTGATTGTTAGGGAAAAATTTTCTGCTAGCGAACCCTTTGTTAAATATTTCGAATATCACCACTGGCCACTGGTGTAAAGTTTGTAGCATACGCCGACGATCTGGTGAGTGTCAGAGGGAAATAGCAGGTTGCAGATAGAGATAAAGGGACAGAGGGTGTTGAGTACTTTACATATATGGCTATAAGAAATAAAATTGAACTTATATCGAGTAAGTCGGTTATGGTTCTGTTAAGGAGTCGCCTCAGCCCGGATCGCCTCCAGCTTAAAAATGCAGAACACTCCCATCAGGAGGGGGGTCATTTCGCTACCTGGGGGTTACTCTAGGAATGGGCATGAACCCCTTAACACTTGTTGATGGGGTTTGTCAGAAGGCAATTGTTCAGTTTAGCAAAATACGTGGTCTGACAGGCGGAGAGTGGGGGTTGCGCTTCCCCCTCTGCGTTTCCTGTAAAGATCCTTGATTGCGCTTACAATAGTTTATCCGGCTGGTATGTGGGGCGACACGCTGGGGGCCTCTCATACAAGGAAATTGGAGCAATCTCAAAGGATTGTGTTGCTAATTATGACAAGAGCATATCGAACAGTATCCACCCCTGCCCAGATCATCTCTGGTGAACTTCGTTGCATTTGGTAGTCGAGTTCACTTACTACAGTTACCTTTATAAAACAGATACAGGTAACCCCGTATAACACGGGAGTTACGTTCCAAAACATTGCCGTGTTGTACGGAAAGGAGGGTTAGGTTCCAAAAATCAAAAAACATGCTATTATATCTATTATATGTTCATAATTAAGATAAAAACATTTTAATAAAGATATTTAAGTGATACATATTAATTTAAATTAAATAATATTGTCTTCGTCATCACTAAGCACTATTAACCGAGGCGTTTTCTTTTTGGCAAGTTATCCATATCCTCTGAGCATTTTCTGCATTATCTTCAGATCCATGCTTTACCTTTTGCAAAAAGTATGTAATTTTAGATTGCTTGCTTTTAGTTACAAGATCTTTATAAATTTCTTTATATGGTGCTAAGCAAGTATGGAGTAAGGGAAAAACATCTGGCAACATAAAAGCAGAAGCGTCGAGATTTGGCAACATTGAAAGAAGTTTCGAGAAGGACCATGTGTATCGACAGAAGGAGAGAAAAGAAAATTTACATACTTAAGTACTTAATTGTTCACGAAAATTATTATTTTCGTGAACTATTAGTACTTAAGTATGTAAAAATTTATTACATTTCATGTTGTACGAGGGTTTTACCCAATTCTCGAACCGTGTTAGAGTGAATCCGTGCTATAGAAGTGCCGTGTTATACGGGGGTTACCTGTACTTCATTCAGTATTGGCTCCTATACATTTGAGCCAGCGGCTTACCGATAAAAAATTAGTCCTTCAAAAAATCAAACATGAGTTGTTAACATTATGGAATACTAGGTGGCTCGAGGAATCTCATGGGAAAAAGACGTTTTTGTTTTTCCCCTCGGTTAGGGAGAGGCATTGTGTTATTCCAGATTATTATACTTCCCAGATTATTACAGGTCATGGTGATTTTAGAGAAAAACTGCACACTTTTAATTTGGATTTTTCCCCGCTCTGTGAGTACAGTTTTAAGGACAAGAGGACGCAAAAGTTCGCTGGAACATTTTGCGTCCTCTTGTCCTTAGAATATTATTTATCCCAAAAGACGCATAAAATACCCGTCAAAACTAGGGTCACTTTGTAATAGGTTTGTTAGTGATTTTAGCATTTACAAACGTGTATTTCCGATTTGAAGAAGTATGTTACTTTTTAGAATGCAATTGCAGGGGTTTTAGATGAGATTTTTCGTTTATCTAGTTACATAATATGACTTATAAAGTATGTTTTACTGTATATTAGTTTTATTTTATTACATTTTAGAAAAAGGGTATTAATGTAAGATTTTATTATGTCCAGTTCTTTATTGATTACTAGGTTTCATCTTACAGTTTAATAGCAATATTAGTAGATTTTAGCGATTTTCCATTGCCGATATATCATTATGTGATGGATGCGGCAAAATTATAGGACATTGGGGGGACTATTGTATAATAACGCAGCAATGATGGCTTGTGATATCTGACACGATACTGATTTTGATCGGCATTGGTTTCTATTAGAGTTGCGTATCGAGCGTTTTACTGCGACAGCACCTCTGTATTAGACACTACGAATTGTCACTGTAATGCAACTCATAGTGTAATGCAACTTAAATTATCTCAAAGTGTGAAGAAGATGACATCAGGAAACTTCATACGATTTTTTTGGTTTTATGAGAGCTTATATTTTCCGCGGGGTTCTATATAGTAATAATAAAATATAGTGCATATCTTTCAAAGAGTTTAGAATTAGTGTATATACAGAATAAAATAGAATGTCGGCACTGTGTGTATATATTATACACTATATTCATAAAAGCATTGGGACACACGTAAGAGGATGTAAAAGTAGCTTTTATAAACGTTTTTCAATGTTGGGTTGGACTGCTTTTTGCTTGAATCATTGCAGAAACTCTCCCGCGCATGCATGCCTCCGACCAAATACCGATAGTTGTGTGTGGGGGGTATGTGCTTTTATTCCTCGAGGAACAATGGGTATGTTGGCCACGCACAGATATGACATTCCAGAGATGCTCGATGAAATCTGAACTTTGGTCTGGGCAATCTTGCAGATATCATGCTCTTCAAAACCATGCCTTGACACTGCATGCTTTATGGCATGGTGCTCAGACGTGCTGGTGAGACACGGATCTGTACCAAAGTACAGTCACATCGCAGATAATGCCGCATTGTCCAGAATGTCTCCGTACGCACTGATGTGGAGGATGGACTTCAATGTAACCAACAACCTTAATCCTTTCCAGCAAAATCACTCTTGCCTTTACTGTCGAGTAAAAAATGTATACAATTTTGTAATAAGTTTGTAAACAGATCATTGAGAAACGGCTTGATAACGGGAAATTTAATGCCATAGAAAATTTTTGAAAATGGGAGTATTAAACGCATTAATCGGGATTTTTTTACCCCTTACACTTTGATTTAAAGAATTTTACTACAAATGTAAATAAGCACTGCGTAGTAATTAATTATAAAATATAGTATTATTAAGTTTCTGTTAATTATTACAAACTTCCATGATTCTTGTGTAATTTTAACTTACAATTATTTTTACCCAGACTTAAACCATATTAAAAGTATTGTTATTTAAATTCTAATGTTGATACTTATTACATATCTCTCGCCCGAGAAACCCGGACATATCCGTTACCATAAATATTTTCGACATATTTTTATTTAATATTTAACAGGATAATTGTTTGATGATAGTCTAATTATGAAATTGTTTTACTGATATAGAAAGCGATGTTATGAAAGACTTGATTATTTGTATCCTAAAGTATTCGAAAGTTATTGTATAAGGTTTACATTTGTAAACAAAATATTAAATTTTACACCATTTGCAAGTTAATACTTAACGATAATTTATATAATACAATGTAAAATTCTTATCTAGTGACTTATCGTCGTCTTATTTTTATATTAATACTAATGGCTCCACATAATATTCATTAATTGCTCATGCCATTAGAAAACATATATCATATGAATTTCACTAAATCCATATAATTAGTGAATGAAATTTGTAAATTAATAAATGACTAGGAGAATGGAAAAAGTAGGGTCTAGTGCAGGGGTCATAAACTACAGGCCTCAATGCGATACAATTATTCACTAATCCGTCTAATTTAGTTGTTGATGCATATTTCCAATTGGAATTTAGACATACTGGAACAGACTAGTGATTCCTTAAAAGTTTTACACAAAAAAGGAAAAGTCGATTAATTTTTATTCTTCGTTACCGGAAAGGAATTTATAAAATTAAAAAAATTTGCCAGAAAACTGATATCAATATTTGTTAGCGCATATCTGTTCCAAGAAACATTCCCGAAATGAAACAAATCGAGTCAAAATCTCGATCTCGTAAGACAGATCAACATTTACAGGATATGCTCTGTTTAGAAGTGTCCAATATTAAACCTAATATAACAAATATTACCAAATCTAAACAACTTTGTGGATAATATTCGTAATTGAGAAATGTGTTTTGATAAGAGAAGTATTATAGTTTTAAGTTTACGTTCTCCGAAGTAATTTTTTTTTAAGTCATTCACTGTGTTTATTTCTCTTTATAGTCTTAGTTCTCATAGCTTTTAGCTTGGGGAGACCAGTAATGGTTCCTCTCAATAGTTGAAGTCGGTAGATCGGTAATCCGATCGCATCCACGAACAGGATTGTCGTAGCGTCTAGTTGTATCTTGTCGATTGAAGAGAAAGTCCAAATGGCAGTTATCCGAGTTTATTAACAGGTTATTACAACTCTACATACAAAGGTTATACAAAAGTCGATCGTATAAACAAAGGTCAGAGCACCGAGACGGACGTCCGAAACGAAACACGTCGAGCCGAAAAGTGGCTATCCTCGACCCTGACGTCACGCCGGTTGGGGACGGTGGTCAGTGGCAGTGTTGCCGACCGCCGCAAGCTAATAAGTTTTCATTTTGTAAATTCAGTTTACTACTGCTGGTGTTACAAGCATCTTTTACTATTCTACTTTAATAAATATTAAACTTTGACAAAAACAAAGAAAAAAACGAAGTCTTCTTATCTGTACTTCCAAAAATAGACGATACTTGTAACGCATTTTCTTAATTTGCACGTATAATTTATGAATGCTTAATTCGATATCAAATCTGATCACACCGTAGAATTTAGCATTAAAAATCTTTGTAAATGCGAATAAAGAGTAAAATCTTTATGAAGTCCGACCCTGCTCGCCATATGACATACGACGCCCCTTCATCTCCCGACCCCGTCGACCTTTAACAACAAACATTTAATGGCACCGGATAATCCCCAATAAACAAACCTCCCCGCAAAATTTCAGAAATTTTCGACAAAAAGCACAGGAGTTATTAAGCTTCAAACGGGGTAAACAAAATCGTTTCCCCCACATACACACATGCAGAAACCCCTCCTTTCTTTTTACTTTTTCGATGTTTCAAGGTTCCCTGTATCCAAAATGTAAAAATCTCGGGGGGGGGTGATTTCTGACCGATTGCCATGTTTTCTCTCACTTATAACTTACGTATCATCCGGGAAAGTAAAATAGGCAGATGATGTATATATGAATCAACCAAAGAGGCATGGAATTTTTGTCATTGATGCAATATTTAAATAATTTATTTTTTTAATACTTCGGATTTCTGTTATAACACTCGACGTCGTATTTCGACAGTAAAAAGTCTGTGATTAAACGAATTCAAGGTAGCTTTATTACATTTTATAATAGACAATTAATGCTGTCTACACTTGAGAGACAGAATCAGTTATATATCCAGCATATAAAATCTGTATTTTAAAAATGAAAACATTTTATAGATTATTTTAAACTAATTTATTAAGTAAATTATGTAGTACAGCATTTCAAAATATTTAAGATAGTAAAACTTTGATTTAACCATTATTTTCGGTATAAGTTATTTAATTGTAGCACCTAGAGAATTAGATTATCGAAAATAATGGATTACAGGGTGGCTTTGTGCTGTAACTGGTACAAAATGTACTATAATGCAGACATTGTTGTAAATTTTGTACCAGTGGAAATGAAGCGCACTGAAACAAACAGGAGGGTACAAAATGTACCGCTCTATGCTTCACTTGTGTTTACGAAGTGTGAAGATGATATAGTGCATGACTCTATTGTGTGTAAGATTGAAAAACTGCATAAATGTTAAAGATTATTGCCTGAATTCAACATTATCAATGATTCACGCGCATATAATTCTTTATTTGCAGATACGTATTGTATTTTCGTCCGAAGTCTTCAGCACACCACTTTCCGATTTGTAAAATATCATGCCGAATTATAACTGCATTATTACGGATTATCGGGTCCTAGAATTAAAGACGGTACTGTATTTCAATTGCTTGTACGAACGTCATGAATGTTCAGAGTCCAAGATATGAATTAATATCAATAATTTAACAATTAAATTATACAAAATAAAGATATTTTAAACAAACGTATCTAAAACAATAAAACTGAGGTTAACAAGATTAAAAATGCGCGTCATGATGTAAGTAAATGAGAGAGTTAACTGGTTCAAGGTTATTGATCCACGTCACTCGATTAATTTTAATGATAAACGGTAGGATATAAAGCTTCCTTCAGTTGACGTTTGTAGCGATAAACAACTCGTTTGATTTTAAAAATAAAGGTAAGTTTCTGTTAAGTAATTTTCTGTTTATTTAATATCAGTGTTTCTCAACTTTACGATGTGGGTTAATAAAATAACATACCAATAGTTCTGTAAATCACGAGCAATAAAATTATAAATGGTAACTTTAAGCTACTAAGATAAGGTTTCACGTACTCTAGAATATCATATTCTTTTTCTTGATAAAATAGCTAATAATGAATGATATTTTATTATATTTAAGCTAAAATCCTCAAAGAAAGTCAACATATTTTTGTTTTATTCTCATAGTTGGACTGTCTTCTACTAGGCCCTATGGCAAGTAGGTCAGCAGCAGGACTATTTGGACGAGGTCTCATTTATTCGGCTATCTCAAAAACATGTAAAAAATTATACGCACAAAAATTTAATTCTAAAAAACTGAAGGTTAAGGCCTCTTTCAGTGTCTACAGGTTCTGTCTTATATTTCAACTTGTTACAAAATATGTCAGCTAATATGTGATTATATTGTATTTATAATGGTAGATTTTTATATTGTATTTATAAAACACTATAAATGCTAATAACATAGTAACATATACATAACAACCGGGAGAGTAAAAATATGGCCTTTAATGGAGAAAACGACTGATAAGAAATAAGTCCGACTTAGTCGAGTCAAACTGTCTTTAGAATACGATCCACACCCATATCCGAATGGCATTAACCTACCTGTCTCTTAGACGGGCAGATTAATATATTATCATCTCGGCTAAGCAGTTGTTACTATAGAAGATTGGCATCATAACTATTCTGTTGTAAGTGATATGTAATAACGACTGAAAGTGATTTCAGTTTACAAGAATTTATCTACAATTTTTATAAAATACTAACAAAATATTTCATTACAAGACATAAAGACACTTTACTTACAAGAAATTTTTAAAAAATACGAAAAAATATGTGTATCAGTAGACAATGCCACACTTAACATGTTATATTTTGTATATTTACAAATACAAGATATTCAACTCTAAAAGATAATATAATTCGAAATTTTATCGCGAGTGATGAAGAAAATATTTTCAAATTTTTCTGACATTTATTTCATAAACATCGTTAGGATTATAGTATTATTAAGTCTTATAACTAATATAATTGTATATAGATGAATGACTCCCCTTACGAGTGGGACGAAAACTCTGTTAAACTTGGGATGAGAAACACTGATAAATACTACTAATAAAACATCTCTACGTGTTAAAAATAAATTTATATAATTTTTTTTAAATTTACGTAGGTGTTATTAATTATATAGACAAAATGGGAAGCAATTTCTGTGTAAATGTTAAAGGAGTTCAAATGCCAAAAGCATTTCCAGAAAAAGCCGTTTTATCAGCTTTGAATTATAAAGCCAAACCTGGAGAAATATACATTGCTACTTATCCAAAATGTGGAACCACTTGGATGCATAATATAGTTTTGTTAATCTTAAGAAAAGGCAAAGTCTCAGAAGATCCTTTGGATTTTTTTTTAGGGTGCCCATTTTTAGAAATGGTGGGTGCCGATTACGTCGAAGAATCAAAGGCAAAAGTAATAAAAACGCATATACCATATTATGCAATACCGTATTCGGATGAAGCCAAATACATATACGTGGCAAGAAATCCCAAAGATTGTTGCGTGTCCTATTATTATCACACGAAGTTATTATTACCCAAATATACAGATTTAAGTTTTGATACATTTTTTGATGGGTTTATAGACGGTAGTATAAGATACGGCGATTATTTCGACCATCTTCTCGAATGGTATCAGCATAGAAACGACAAAAACGTACATTTTGTTACTTATGAGGATTTAAAGAAAGATATTAGAGGAGAAATTATGAAAATCTCGAAATTTATTGGAGAAGAATACGAGAAAAGTATTTTAGATGATCCTACTATATTAGAGAACATCGTTTATTATAGTAGCTTTGATTACATGAAGAAACACACTAATAAAGCAATAGAAGCGCTTGTAAATGGACATGAAGTTTTTAAAAATAGAGATTTACCCGATACATTGATAGAAATAATGAAATTATCGAGTAAAAATCTAGAAAATAAAGCAAATGGCGAATTTGTGAGAAAAGGAATCGTAGGAGACTGGAAAAATCATTTCAATGAAAAGCAAATAAAGTTATTGGACGAAAAAATTGCCGAAAAAACGAAAAATAGCGACGTAATGAATTTATGGGAAGATATTTGAAAAATTTATAATAAATAATTTCAATTTTAAATGTCTTATAATAGTATCAATTGATTGTATTGAATTTATTAGTTAAAAATTTTAATGGTTTTTCATAAAATAATTATGAAGTAATAATTAAAAAGGAAATAAATTTTCCATATACTGAGACTGTATTTAAATTGTTTAAATTTTGTTTTATTCTATATGTTTAAGAGTTATATTAAAAGATAATACCGTATTTTACAGACTATAAGACGCACTTTTTTCTTCGAAAATTGCCTCCAAAATTCAAGTGCGTCTTATAGTCCGTAAAGTACGGTAATTCTTTAACTGAAGTTTTACTTATGTAATGTTATTTACTAGTAGTTTAAAAACATATACTCTGTATCGTGTATACAGGGTGCCCCAAAAGTCTCCATACAGTGACACATATCGAGCTCACCGGTGGCCGAATAAATAAAATTATTGATTATTGGTTTGTGCCTGACCAATGGGCTGGCCATCATGCAGTGTTCTGGATTTTCTTCGTGTGTCTAATACCTAAACAGAATCCAGTTTCCAGGTAGGAAGTCCTGCTAGAAGTTACCCCATGTGTTTCGTTGCCTTACTCTCCGTCAATCCACTGATACAAATCTTCATGCTGACATTTTAATGTTTTGTGAATAAAGTTACACGTTACCTTTGTATGTGTGGTAAGTTTTGGGACACCTCCCACCCTGTATAATAAAAAAGGATGATAAATTTCAGATTTACGAAGATTGTACTCGTACTAAGCTGTGAAAATCTGGCACTTACCGTATAATAAAAGTTCAAAGAATAAAAACTAATAAAAAAATTATACATATTTTTCATTTCGTTACAGTTATTCAGCACCAGATTGCGTTCAGTTTATTCGTTATGCCCATCGAGGAGCGTAACTGCTTCAAGACGATTATTTTGGTACAAATACGATGGATGTTACGAAATATCGCAATAAATTTTGCACACCTTAATGGAAGATGGCACAATTTAATCAAAATTCGTTCATTCAATTTTGAGAACGAACTCAATTCTGTAAGCCACATTGAAAAAAACACTTGTTTATTCCTCTTTTTGAGGACCTAACATTCAATTTAATTCAAGAGCTCGCTTTGTTGAATGACATATTTAAATCTTCCGTGAATAGTACGATATGGAATATTAAATTCTTTTAATTAGCCAGATTATAGCCCGATATTTAAGGCAATCGTTGGTAATTCATTATAAATTCTTTTCATTATCATCATCATCCCTGGGCTCATTGCCCGTTTCCACTATTGTATTCCATATTTTTCTATTCGTTGCCGATTTTCTCAATTTTTGTATTTCACTCTACACCATTTCTTCACGTCATCAATCCATTTTCTATATGGTCTGCCTCTTTTGTTGGATCCATCCATAAAACCATAGAGTAAAGTCTTAATTTTTCTTCTTACTAGACTATACAATAAATGAGTCCATTTTCATCCGTCCCTTCACACGCTTTTTATTGAGGTATTAACAACTCTACAGCGGAACAGTCCTTTTATTTGAGGCTACATGTCCGCCGACAAATGTAAAAAAGTTAAAAAACCCTCTAGCGGTGGCTTACATAATCTTTAAAAAAAATTATTAATTTAATTACATTAGAAAATAGCCGAGACGATCATTTATTGTATAGTCTAGTAAGAATATTTTTATTCTCTAAATATGAAATCGTCTCGGCTATTTTCTAATCTTAATTTTTCTGTTTTCATTCATTCTTGTGATGTGTCCAAACAGTTGAAGTTTTCGTTGTATAACTTTTTGTAAGAGATTCTTTTTCATATATATCTTATTATAAGGTTCTTCGTTTGTGACTTTCTGCATCCATCCTATTTGCAAGATATTTCTGTAACAGTGTCTTTCAAATGCTAATATTTTTCTTTACGTGTGTTTTGTTTTTACCCATGTCTCGCAGGCATACAGCATGCAGGAGTAGATGCAGGTGTTCAATACTTTTAAATTTGTCTGCAAACTAATTGCTTTACTTTTCCAGATTTTGTTCATTGTTTTCAAATTTGTTTTTCCCTTGGCTATTCTAATCGCTATTTCGGTTTTGCAATCCTGATTACATATTTAGGAAGCAAACTAACCTATAAAGCTCACGACAAGAAACATCCCATCTACTAGGATGTTTCTTGCCGTGTTGTTACCACCAAATAGTTTTTTCGCTATTGATAATGATAAGACAATCAGTCCCACATCTTTTCCCATCTTCATTAAGCAGATGTAATGTTT
>NW_027122246.1:0-195043 GCF_030686945.1 Centruroides vittatus | reverse complement strand
TATTTTTATTTTAAATAAAGATGGGTGAAAACTCAGGACTACTCATGGGTATTGCCTGAGTGTGAAAATGAAGAAAAGTTGAGTAAAGACGAAGACGAAGGGGAAAGAAAGGGGATAGGAAAGTGGGTGAAAAGGGAAGGTTACATGGGCGCCTTGCCGATTTTATAAAAAAAAACATAAATTATGTACATGCGGCACTGGGCCGTTTGAACAAATCCTAAAAATACACAAAATATAACCCTACAAACTTATGCCTGCAGTAAATATGATACAGATATTTACAGTCATTTGCAGTCATAGATCACACAGCAATTACATACAAAGCAAGGATAAACGACTGCTTGCCGTTACACATTGCAGATACACTCTAAGAGAAACAATAATAAATTGTACATACAGTGTTGTATACAAAAGAAAACAAAGCACCGCTTAACTCTGACTAGGAGTTATTGAAAATGAACAGTACACGATACAATTATAATGTGTGCACGAAGGTTGAAGCACAAAACAGTACTTAAAACACAACGAAAGTTGAAGCAGTTCTTTCATGTGAAGCTTGGCTCCAATGCTCTTGTTTCTGTAATGAATGTAGTAAGTTCCTTAAATAGTTCACCATTAGATACTAGGCACCTTAAAGGGCATGGCCAATTATGACCATGTTTCAGAGTCTTGTAGATGAGCCTTGTTCTGTTCCTGTCGTACATATTGCACTGAAAAATGAAATGTTCCACGTTTTGAACAGAAGATCCATCGCACTCACAAATGTCATCCTCGCTGTGCCCGAACCTATGTAAATAGTATTTAAAGTTTCCGTGGCCGGTGAGTGTTTGCGTTATGGCACTATTTAACTCTAAGTGTTTCGTGCGAAGTCTCTCCAGAACATTAGGAAGAAATTCAAACGTGACTCTTCCTGTTTCACCCTTGCACCATTCGGCCTGCCAAAGAAGCGTAGCAGTGTTCTCAATCAAAGTCCTGATATTGTTGTAAGTAAGCTGAGGATAGATGATCTCCCCTGTTTTCTTGGCATGTTGTTTTGCTATTCTATCGGCCTGTTCGTTCCCTTGCACTCCGCTATGTCCCCTAATCCAAGAGAAGCTTACCTTGAAGTTCCTCACATCTTGTAAGACTTCATGTATAAGATTGGTCGTATGGCACTGTTTCTTATACCCAATAATCTTTTGTAATGCAGTTTGACTATCGGTGCAAATTCGTACGTGTCCCTTATGATTTTTAAGGTCTCGAATATATACCAGCGCCCGATATATGGCAAACAACTCTGCTTCCGGCACGGTACAATAGTTGGCCAATTTAAAACCAGCTGTGTACTTAAAGTCGGCATTGCCATGAATTGAGTGGACAAAGGAAGCTCCAACATTCTCCCCACTCTTCGACCCGTCTGTGAAAATAAAGTGCATAGGGAATGGATTATCATACATATCTGTGATAAACACATTCTTGTTCCTTGCAGGGTGAGCATAATTGGTCTTTTCTTTGAAATTTCCTTCTTGCTCGAAGGTATTGAGGAGATCCCAATCAAGGTTGGGCAGGCAACCAATGTCGGCATATTTAGTCAGTTTGTTAAGATTTTCTGTTGTGATCAAAATGTTGTCTAAAGTCCAGGTCCATGTCAGTATTTTGACTTTGAGATGTAAGGGCATGATACCCGCTAAAACCTGCAGTGCTGCATTTGAAGTGGTCCTATACGCTCTGCAGAGCCGAAGCAATAATGGTCTATGCATTGCCTGTAACTTACGTTTAATATTTATTATGTCTACTCTCTCCCCCCAGAACGGGGCACCATATAAAATGACAGGCTCAATACAGGCCTTGTTAAGCATCCTTATTGCCCTCTCGTTAAAGCCCCAATCTCTGTGGGCCAAACTAAGCAAAGCGTTAGTGGTTTTTCTAACTTTGCCTGCAACATAGTCAATATGTTTCGTCCAAGTGAGGCTTTGATCGATCATTAGTCCTAGGTACTTTATAACTTTTACATTTTTAATTCTGTTACCATTCATAGTAATATTAAAGGCTTTTTGCAGCTGTTTCCCTTTTGTGAGGACCATGTTCTCGCATTTATCGTAGTTTATTTCGAGTTTGTTTTCTTTACTCCATGCATATATCTTGTTTAGTATTGCATTGGCCTTTTCTTGGAGTCTTTTGCCGTTCTTATTTGAGATCATAAGCACCGTATCATCGGCATAACCCTGTAACTTCCATTGATTGCAGTTATTCTCATTCAACTTAAGTAAGTCATTATAAACTATGTTCCACAGGCCCGGGCCTGACTTCGAGCCCTGTGGACATCCTCTATTAATTGAACGGATAATATCTGCCCTTTTGTGATACACACCCGCAGTTCTTTCCGACAAATAGCTCTGAAGAGTTACATAAAGATTTCTAGGGCATTTAGCTTCTTTTAACTGATTGAAAATCGATGGCCACCATATGGTGTTAAATGCATTGCGGTAGTCTATTGAAATGATGAGAGCATGTTCGTTGCGACTCCAGGCCTGTTTGATGAAATGTATAAGAGAGTGGATTGCATGATAGGTAGAGCGGCCCTTGACAAATCCAAATTGACCATTATGCATCCATTTATTTTGGTATAGGTAATAATTAATTCTATCCATAAGTAACCCATCCAGAACCTTTCCGGGTACAGACAAAAGACTTATGGGCCTATAATGGTTCGGTTTAAAATGCGAGTCAGAACCCGGTTTGGGTATGAATTTAATAGACGCTTGTTTCCATATTTTCGGGAAGTGTCCCTTTTCCAGACACTTGTTGAATGTGTACACAAATGCCATTGGCACAGAGTTGAATGCATGCTTAAGCATCTCTGGGGTCACCCCATCAATCCCAGGTGCCTTCTTCTTTTTAATAGTCTTGATCGCCCTCTGAACTTCGTTAAAGGTGAATCGTCGATCCTCGTCCGTGGTAGGAGGGTTAGAGGTTTCATTCCTAATCCTTTCTTGGTTACTATTGTCCTCTTCCTCACAATCAATAGGGAAGTGTGTGTCTAACATATAGTTCATAGTTTCATTGTAGTCTTGTGTGTAAGTACCATCCGTTTTCACTATGTTGGCCGGTATTTCGTTGCCAGATTTCTGTTTGCGTACAACATAATAGGGCTCGCTCCACACATTTTGTTTACTGACTCTGGTGCAGAAATCTTGCCATGCTTTGGTGCGTGCTTTATTTATATCCGTTTTATACTTGTTAAAGCTACTTAGGTATTCTTGTCTTTTTTGCGCTTTCCTGTCTGGGTCTGTCTCTATCCGGAACCTCTTTTGTAATTTACGTGTTTTCCGTCTCTGTTCGGCGAGGTCCTCATTCCACCAATGAGCCCCTTTCCTGTTAATCTGCTTAAATTTCGTAGATAAGTGGTACGCTTCGATAATGGAAGTATTAAGGTGCTCGGCCAAAGAATCAATGTCCGTAATGTCATAAATCTCTTGAGATGCCCACAGATCGCTAAACCAATTTTTGAATACATCCCAGTCAGTGTGACCTTTAATATACTTTTCAGATCTTAATAGTGGGGTGTTGACCAGTTTCCACACAATGTAGCGATGATCGCTAGCACTAACTTCCTCGAGAGTTTCGCAACTGTTCATGTGGCTGAGAGCAAGTCTATTAGCCGCACAAATGTCCACCCAACTCTCTCCTCTGTCTGTGAAGAAAGTTGGCAGGTCGCTCGAGTTACATGAAACCATGTCATGGCTTGATAGGAAATCTATTAGAATTCTGCCTCTTATATCTTCAATCGGACTGAACCACGTAGGCGACTTAGCATTGAAGTCTCCCGCAAGAATCCAAGGAGAGTTATTAATTTTGTGACTAATGTTGTCTAGTTTTTGCAGAATGTCTTGAATATCTTCATAAGGAGAGCTGTAAGCTGAAGTAATGAATAAGTGTCTATTCATATAAGTTATCTGAACAGTCGTAATACAGTCAGTGCTGAATAATGGGCAGAAGTCCATATTTATATCTTTGTTCGGGGATAAAATCCCAGTTTTAGGCCTATCATACAAATTGTTAGGAGGGAAGACTTTCCAGCCTCCAAAGCGAACAATGCAGCCAGATATTGTGTACGGTTCTTGTAGAACTATTATATCTGCCCTTTTTTCCTCCACAGTCTTAATCAGCAAGGAAGAGGCTGCCTTGCATTTTTCTGCATTCAATTGAACAACGGTGATATTATTGTTTTGATTGAAGGGAGCATTAGTAACAGATGGATATGAATTCTGAGTATGATTTCCTGTTGTATTAGACCCCATAGTTTGTCTGTCTAATTCTTTGATTCCTTAATTTCTGTAGTGTGGGGCATTTTCTATCATAGGCGTTATGATTCGTTGGAATTCTCTTTGCCATTGGCTGACCTCTATTGAAACGCATGCAATTTATGCAGCAAGGAGTATTTTGTTTCTCGCTGCATTCTGCGAATTTATGGTCCTTAGTACAATGACTGCAATGGGTATGTTCAGTGCAGTCCTTAGCCATGTGGTTATATCCTGCGCATCGGAAACACCTAATAATAGGTACGTAATCATCTACTTTAACATTAGCCCATTCCAAGGCGATATGTTTATGCTGAATCAGTAAGTTTCTGATGGAGGGTTTTACCGACAACACTATATGGCGACAGTTATCTCTGACCTTGCCTTTCTCTATTGATGTACTAATTCGACAAGAATTTAGAAGTTCGTCTTTACTGATACCTTCCCATATGTCGTTTTGGTTGAACATTGTGTTCATAAGTTGTTCTGACTCTACAGAATATGGTACATTTAAGAGAATCATACGTGGTCGTCTACCCTCTGAGACATGGCATCTAATCTTGTCTTTGATTGTTGTTATATTTTCGATTGCCGCACGTAATTTTTCACCATCCTTGTCATCTCCCACCTGGAAGCAGGCCCCTTCATTTCGAATTCTTCTCACACCCTTTACTTTAATGCCTATATCTGACGGCCGGATTTCCGACAGAATGGTAGTAACTATGGGATGGATGTCTGTTTGTTCGTCTTGTTCACCTGATGCCGGATAAACTAAGACAGCATGACTGCCACCAACCCCTTCATTAAGAAGCTTAGTGGAAAGCGATTGTGTAATTGTCTTAGTCGTATTGCTTGCATTGTTATTAGATTTAACCACTTGAGCATAGGATTTATAAAGTCTACCAGATAGCCCATTGTTTTCCGCAACTTGCTGTATTCTGCATTTCCTCCAATTTTTTCTCTATTTCTTCTCAGTTCTCCAAGAATTCCGTGCATTTGGTACAGGTGACCATGCATTTTCGCAACATACTCTCTTATTTCTGCCCGGTGTTGTACCTTGATAGTACTACTGGTATGCGCTGGGCAAAGATCTAACACCTTCCTCAGAAAATCATCTGCCTGTTTAAGAAGATCATATTCTATGGGAATATAAGATGTGGTCTCCGAATGTGCTGTCTCCAGAGCGAAATCCTTCCTCAACTCCTCTTCAGGAATGGGTCCTAAAACAACTGACACCTTATTACACTGCTTTTCCACCATTGAAAACCCCAGAAGTGTGTTTGTGTATACCTAATGCCTCCCAAACTGAAGGGAAGTACTGGACAGTTGAACTTATGTTCCACAATTTCTGTACTGTCAGGTAAAACACCCAGCAGCACAGAAGGAAAAGATAGTACTAAAATTATCTAAAATTAACTTAACACTAATACAGAAGATTACACAGTAGTTGACAGAAGAAGCAATTACAAAGTTAGAATCGATGACGTCACTTCAGTAACGGCTTTAAATCCGTTGGAATAACCGTTAGATCCGCTGAGTTCAACGACCGTGTTATTACACTAAAACTGGTGGGCCTAGAACACCCAAATTTTCACACAGTACTCACGTGGTGCAGAAGTAACTGAATCCGGTTTCCTTTCCGGTTTAGCGTGTCACGTCTTCCGGATAACCGATCTCGGAAGAGTTACTTTTCTTCCGGTCGTAACCTTCGGACTTAAGGAGCTAGGGCCCGAAATTTGGGTCCAATTCGACTCTTCTTGTCGAGACGCATCCGATGATATAAAAAGTTTCACTGTACTCACAACATTTACTGAATAAACACTATTCAAGCAGGAGCAGAAAAAAGACACTTGTTCAAATCGCGACACGATGCCCTCTCTCCCACTTCCCCGTATGCCTTATGGACCATGCGCGACATGTTAAGGCTCTGTCGTATACACATGTGGTGTACTACATTTATATAGACTAAGAAAACGAGGAGCTTCCCAAAGCTTGATACTCTGCACATGCTGTAGGAATTTGCACGTGGGTTCTCCTTGCTTGTATCCTTGTGAAATGCCGATCTCCGCAGCGCTTCGATATAATCACACTGCATTAAGTCAAGTACACTTCTAGTTCGGCGTTAAGAGTGATTTTTATACAGTATTATTTTTAGCATTTGTATTTATTTAAGCGCAGTGGACAAAAGAAAGAAATAGATTTTATTTAATATTAACAGTAGAAACTCATGTTTTAGCAACGGAAAATCGTATAGAACCCAATACTTTCTGAAGTAAGTTGCTAAGCAAACTTCTTTCCAACCGCCTGCTATTCTTTAGCTTAAACGATGACATTTACTCATTTTTGACTACCGTAGAAAAACCGAAAAAATAATTGTTGAGCAATAATAAATTTGATTTCTACTGTTATTATTAAATAAAACATTGTAGGACACTCGTTTCAAAGCTTGTATCTTTCTAGCACTCTGTAAAATTAAAGATCGAGCGAATCTCGTGCCAGGAAATACAAGATTTTAAACTAATATCCTAAATATTAATAACTTCTGTAGAGACAATCTTTAGACAAAGACAAAAGTTTGGTTTTAAGTGGGTGCTTATATATTTGGCATGCACCATGGTTTTCTGCATTCTAACGGTGTCCTTCATTTTCCATTTCGACAAACTATAAAACTCTTCATGCATGTGTGCATTCGAACAGCTGCGATCAATCCAGCACTAAATTAAAAAATTAATTTGTAAATATTTAGCATTGAAAAACTCGCTATTTTCACTTTAATCTAGCTTTTCGATATGCTTCTAGTCGAACTCAGTCAAAAAATTAATTTAATTATAATTTATTGAAGATTTTAATATTTTAATATTAGAAAATAATTAGCATAAATTACATGGTGTCATGTTTCATCTTTGCTCCCATTCAAGTTTATTGTCCTATACACGCGCCAATGTTTGTTTTTACTTCTGCTGGGGTTTTATTTCAACCTCGACCAGTGGTACGCAACTGGGTTACGCAAAGTGAGGAGACGGGCATCATGTGATCGCGTACCTGACTTTTTACAAGTTTCCTTACCTCGAAAGAAACTTATATTTTTTCTTGATTTTAATTATTATTAATTAACTTTTTTGATGGATTCTTATATCTTTGTATTATCTAAAGTTGCAGATATAAATGCGTAAAACTTTATTTAAAAAATTGTTTTTCTTATATTTTAAAATTCAAAAATAAATTAAATATCGGAAATGCTAAACATAAGTACAGTGTGTTTTACATTATCATTGCAAACAGATACAGCTAATTATTTTATAAACGTATTTATTATTTCAATTTTTATAAATTATTTAATTTGATGCAACGTAATCAATTAATTACTGTGGCGCGTTAACATGGGCGTAGCCAGGAAAGGGCATGGGTGGGCACCCCCTCCCCAGTTAACCTAGTGCCTCTCCCCAGAAAATTACAGCTTCTACTAGGCCCCCCATAACAACACGTTAATTAATATGGAGGCGAGATTCAATTCAATTACTTTTTCATTTCAGACGTTAATTACAGTGTTATTTTAATGTAATTTTATACATAATGTATGTTTATTATAATTAATAAATCTATATAGGAATAATATCTGTGTCTAATAAAACAAAGCGATTATAAAAATAAAAAGCGTGCGTTCCATCTCGATCTTTTGTAAGCGAAATTTTATGATTTTAATTTTTAAAAAATGAGATTTTTATTTATAATTTCTGTAATTTGATCTATAAGAGCAAAAAACTAAACTTATCAAATATCAACTCTCTGTAAATAATTTCATCATTTACTTATTAAAGTCAGATTTGTTAAATTTCATGGGATTGTATTATTTTTCAACTTGAGGGTAGTAGAAAGCTTTGTATATTTTCTCCCGTGAAAGTAATAGACTCTGCCAGTTTCCCCACTGTGAAGGACAACAAACTGCTAAATGTTTAATTACATTGTTTTCATAAACTCTCTTCTCTGTCAGTTGTGGGTCGAATGACTAACAAATTGTTTTATTGTATTCAGGGGAATAGATTTGGAGACTAGTATTACCAGTAATGAATTCTGTAATTTTATTTTTAATCATTTAAAAAATATTGATAAAATTACCAAATAAATGATTGGGTCACAATTACTAGTGGTATTGCTATATAACAGACATGGGCAAATGAGACTCCGAGAGCCGCATGCGGCTCTTTTTGAATTTTATGTGGCTCTTGCTGAAAGTGTTAATTTCTGCTTTTTATTATTATTTTTACAGTTTTATTTCCACAATTTTGTGAAAATATGTTTATTAAAAAAATTCAATACTTGTTTTATATTATATAATAAAATCCAGGTACAGAACTGCAGTACAGAATAAAAAAGTACAGAACTGCTGCTCCCATGCATTTTGCAAAACCTACATTTCGGCTCCCACTTTTGCTTGCCCACCCCTGCTATATAATGAACAGGCAACCCACTGATTCTGCCAGAAGTTGTTTTTTTCTTCTTTAATTACATTTTTTTTATGAAGAAATCAAAAAATGAACCTTGAAATAAATGGCATTTGAAATTTGGCATGTTATATGGAAACACATTCTGGTAGTTATGTTACTATTCCATTTGCTTTGCTGTGTAATGGTGGGAATTCTGTATGGGGCACATGAAAACTTAATGCGGGCCTGTTCTGGCTTAATGCAGTCTTACTGGTCACTTTTCTGGAGTATAAACTCAACCTAACTATTTTCATATTTAATCTTATCAGTTCACTTAATAATCAATCTAATATCATATGCAATGTTATTGATACAAAATATGTGTTGTTTGTGTGTTTTTTTTAATAATGCCTGTTTTCGTTCATTTTAACACTATTAGCTTTTTTAGCTTTTTTTCAGTGTGAACTCTCTTTTCTCACTTTTTTTTATTGCCACGACTGCTTTAAGCCCTGAATGTTTGATGACATGAGGCAAATCTCTGTGCCACTACTGAATCAATAGTTCTGTTGTTGATTGATCAGACTGTTGACTTTCTTAACATAGGAAGTATAAGAGGTTGATCATTGGTGGCTGGCTCTGCTGAGTTGCTTGTTCGGAAATCAAGTTATTGTAAGGTAATCAGAGCAAATATGGCATTCAAAATTTTGTTTATAAACGGTGTTCATTACTTGAAGTTTGACTGTATTTGAAATGGAATCCTTTGATATTTTTAAGGAGAATCTACTGAATTGTTTGGTGGATATCAGTATCTCTTGTCATCATGGATGGTAAGTGTTTGTTAAGAGACAGTTCAAAAGGGGTTAAATCATTTTTTGATTGTTGTTATTCAAAGTTTCACTTGTTACTTAGGCATACTGAAAGCAAATTGATTCAGATCACTGTTGAAGTGGAAATACAGAAACTAATCTCCCAGATGTCTTTGCTATTTTCTTTTATTTTATTTTTCAGTTAGAGGAGCTATACTTCTCTATATCGAAAGTTTCGTGTTCTAAAGAGTTTAAAAATGTATCTGACAAATCTAAAATTACTTTGGATCTGAATGAAACAGTAAGTAAAATATCAATGTAATCAGTGATTATATCTGAAAACATCTACATCTGTCTGGAAGCTGGAAAGGCCAACTTCAGGTAGTTGATTTTAGGTAGTTGATTCAGGTAGTTGATTAGCTTCTTCCAGCAGAGTCTTAAAATGTTTATACTGTGCTCACACTGAGCATTTTGATCTTGATTGTGATAGAGCATATGGTGACCTCTCTTGACTGAAACGAGGTTTAGTTGCAATCAACACAAGAGAGTTTTTGAAACTAGATTAGTCATAAGAGAGTTATCACAATCTCATGCATGTGAGAAGAAACAAGATGACTGTGGAACAAGTGTCGGGCTTTCAATAGAGAAATAAAAAAGATATTTGGAGAGATGATGAGATCTGGCTATTATTAGATATATGGCAAGAAAAAGTATTTATTTTTAACTAAAAGTTTAGTTATTGAGATAATATTTACTATACTAATATCTAGTTATTAGTATAGTAAATATTAGTAAATATTATATATAATAAATATTATTCCAATATTGGCTGTGAACACAAAGTCAACTTAAAGACAAACTCACCAGTGGTAAAAGCAACAAGTGTTCAGTACGGTGTCCAAAACAGCGGTAAAAGCAAGAATTGTTCAGTACGGTGTCCAAAACTGAATGATGATAGTAGTGACCTAATTGTTTTATCATTGAAAGATGGTTGCCTAATCATTGTATTATTGTAAAGATGGTTGTTATAATTAAATTTTTGTTCAGTAGTTTATACCATTGCCTTTATCTTATTCAAAGCCGTAGTACACTTCATAAGTATGAGTCATACATAATTGACACAGTTGACAACATTAGCTGATGTGCCATTACCAACCATATCTACAAAAATGAGTAAGGTGCACGGACAAAGGTAGGAAATCTTCAAATTTAAGATTGGAGTTTAAAGCCCCTTGATGTGGGTGTCGCAGAGATGGTTCAGTAACTCTTCTTTACCATCCCTGGGATCTGAACGCCTTTCCACGTGCTTGCCATGCATGGTGGCCCGTATGCCGGAAAGGGGGGATCCTGGTAGTTGAGGAGCAACATAATGTCTCCAACACACTGCTTTGGCTCCTGCTTCGGATAAACGGTAGGCTCAAATCAGGCTAGTTGTTGAGTCATTCTTGACCTCAGCCTGGAGTCAACTGATCGATGCAGACCAGGTGGACACGTCAGACAAGATGTGCTCTTCTTGACTGCATTGTGAGGATATAACTACTGGGAAACCCTGGTGTGACGGTCCATGGCAGTCTCCCAGGTGACAGCATTTCCTTGTTGGGTGCCATGGTGGGTGGGTGTGCGGTCACTAAGAGCTGAATAATTTATTTTTAAATATGGATCCATTAAAATCAAAAAGACATGTACTGGTGAATCACCACCAAAGAAGGTCGGTTCCTCCAACCACCCATCTTACCTCATTGTTCGTGCTATGGGAGAAACACCTCTGTCTAAACTTTCTCCTTTTCTGATTCAAAAATTATTTGCATCTTAAAAAAATTTAGGTCAATAGATTTACTCGTAGAAACAGTCTCCCCTCAGCAATCAGGAAAGCTTTCGGAAACGAAGTCTCTAGGAGACATAAGTCACCATCACACCGCACAAAAGTTTGAACTCATCATGTAGTGTGATATCTGAGATTGATCTGATGTTTGAAGATGAATGAGATAATTAGATCAGCCTTTCAAACCAAGATGTCACTGCTGTTCGACGAATTTCAGTCATTTGAAATGTCAAACCTTATTCTCATTTTTGGAAAGTCGACATTGCCACATTTTGTTACAGCAGGATATCTGTGCTGTCCAGTTCACCTGTACATTCCAAATCTGCTGCATCGCTTTAAATGCCAGTAGTTTGGACATTCACAAACATTTTTTCGAGGGAAAAGTGTATGCTCACAGTGTGGAACTGAAAGTTACGAGTACTGAATGTACAAGTACTCCATGCTGTGTAAACTGCAAAGTTACTGTGTCACTTCCAGAAATGCTTTTCATGGCAAAGATAAAAAGAGAGTCAGTGTGTTAAAACCATTAACAAGTTACCATACCCAGAAGCTTGTTGCCTGGTCACTTTAAGTGCACCATTGAAACAAAAGACATTTGTAGCAGTATTGAAGTCCATAAAGACATGTGGGGTTCAAACAGATAGTTCTGTCTCCCCAAGTGAATCTCTTATTTGCCATGCAAAATGTTTATTGATCCAATTTACATGAACAGAAGAAAAGGAGACTACGAAGACCAAAACCCCTGTAACTAAAACAGGGGTAGTAATTAGAAATGTGGGTTAAAAAAAAGCCAGTAAGAACCCACTAAACAAACAAAGAGTGAAATCAGCTCTCTCTAAATTAAAAAAATCGGAGACTGAGTCTATGAGTGAGTTCTCTGACATCACTGGTGAAGAGAATAATAGAGGTGAAAGAGCCAACCTCATCTCCAAAAGGAAAATCATTTGTGAAATTAAAGAGGGATACCCTTGCAAAAAATGCTGCCTCAAATACATAATAGATTATAAAATAATTCAATGGAACTGTCGTGGTTTCAACAACAACAACTCTGACATTAAACACTTTACATCATTTAACCCATCTCTCTGCCATGTCACTCCAGAAAACCCATCTAAAACCTGGAGAAAGAATTTCCTTTAATGGATTCAATCTCTACCTTAAGGATGATGATAGTCACAACCAGTGGCGGTGTGGATATACTGGTTTCAAACTGCATATCGTCTTTACTGGTACAAATAACTGCTGATTTGCAAGCTGTTGCAATCAGAATTTCTATTGGAGTAACTGTCACAGTTTGTTCTATATCCTTGCCACCAGATGTCAGAGTCAATGAGGATGAATTAGATATTCTGGTTGAACAGCTGCCGACTCCATTTTTTCTCAGTGATTTTAATGGTAACAGTCCAATGTGGGGCAGTCCCGACATCAATCGCTGAGGCAGAGCCATTGAGAGACTCATAGGCAATCACCAACTTTATTTATTTAATACTGGAGAAGTGACATACTTCCACGTCCCAGCAAAAACATTCATTGCCATTGATTTATTATTAGCAACCTCAAACCTGTTTTCAGCATTTACATGGGAGGTTGGATGTAATCCACTCTCTAGTGACCACTTCCCAATATTTTTAAAATACCGAGACAGAGAAAGCTTTGAAACAAGCCCGTTCACCATGCTGGAAACTGGAGACAGCTGATTCGCTTGCATTTTCCTGTATGGTCAACATTCCTGATAGCAATGGTGCAATTGAAGCTGTCGCTTCCAGTATTATTCAAGCAGCTGAAAAAACAATGGGGAAAACACTAACCAGATACCGAAGCATTTGAAACCATGGTGGAACCAGAATTGTGAGGCAGCATTTAAAAAACAAAAAAAAAAGCGTGGGGGATTTTCAGAAGATACCCCACTGCTAACAATTTGATTGCTTTTCAAAAAGCAAATGTGAGAAGAATAAGAAGGCAAAACCATAGGGATTCTTGGAGGAAGTATGTTTCTAGCATAACAGCTCTTTTACCAGCTCAAAAGCAGTTCGGGATAAAATCCATAAAATTAATGGGAAATATGCTTTTCACTCTCTGACCATGCTGAAAAATAATGGCACAATAATCAGTGATATACAAGGTATTGCTGATTTGTTGAATGAAACATTTTCCTATTCATCCAGCAATATTATATATATACAAGGAATTTTCATCCTTATAAAGCCCAAAGAGAAAAACTGAATTTAAACTTTTATTCTTCGTCTAACAAAGAATATGATGTGCCATTCACCAGAACCAAATTACATACAGTGATTTCTCTCTAAAGAATACTGCTGTAGGCCCAGATAAAATTTGCTATAGCTTGATTGAAAATCTGTCAGCCAGTTCTTTCAGTAATCTTCTGAATCTGTTTAACAGAATATGGGAAGAGAATAGCTTTCCTGATTCTTGCAGGCTATCAATTATTATTTTCATTCCCAAACTAGGTAAAAAACGCAAACATCCCTTTAATTACAGACCAATCTCTTTGACGAGTTGTCTCTATAAACTTTTGTAAGGATGGTAAATGGAAAACTGATGTTTCTTTTAGAGGAAAATGATTATTTAACTATTTATTTACATATCATTTCTGTGTGTGGTGTTTTTTGTTTGTATTGTTTTTGTTATTGTGAGTTGTTGTTGTTATTTCATATTATATGCATTGAGTTCAACAAGTGAACCATTTGACATGGCGCAGCATGGCCAGTCTGGCCCTTGCGCCAAAAAACATCAACCAACCAACCAACCAATGATTAGTTTTCACCACATCAGAGTTGATTTTGTAGGAACACAAGCACCATGGACAATTTACTAAACTTTGAAACATCTATACGCAAAGCGTTTGTTAGAAGACAGCACTTAGTGTCTGTGTTTTTCAATATAGAGAAGGCCTATGATCACTGCTGGCGATATGGGATACTTTGTGATCTGCATGAATTCGGATTGCGAGGTAATCTGACAATTTTTATAAAGAACTTCCTACAGAATTGAAGGTTTCAAGTTAGGATGGGCAACACTTTATCTTGGCCTTTCACAAAAGAAGGTGTTCCTCAAGATTGTATTTTGAGTGTGACCCTGTCCCTAATTAAAATAATGCTAAGTGTCTTCCTCCCAGTGTGAAACACTCTCTGTATGTGGATGACTTTCAGATCTCCTGCCAGTCTAGTAATATGAGTTTTATCAAGAGACAACTACAAACCTCCTTAAATCGTATAGACCATTGGTTCAAAATCCATGGTTTTAGTTTCAACGTAGAGAAGACCTTGTGCATTCACTTTTGCCAAAGGCATGGTTTGCACCTGGATCCTGAAATTCACCTAAATGGGGTTAAAATCCCAATGGTGAATGAGGCTAAATTTTTGGGTGTTTTGTTGAACCAAAAACTCACATTCTTGCCACACTTGTTCAATTTGAAGAGTAGATGTTTAAAATCTCTGAACCTTTTAAAGGTACTATGTTGCTCATCCTGGGGAGCAGACAAATGTTCTGTGCTCAGGATTTATAGGGCCCTAGTCAGCTCCAAGCTGGATTATGGATGTATTGTGTATGGCTCTGCGCGAGAATTTACTCTTTGGATGCTGGATCCAATTCACCATCAAGCATTGTGTTTGTGCAATGGTGTCTTCCACACTTCCCCTGTACAAAGTCTGTACGTGGATGCCTATGAGTTTCCATTATCTCTCAGGAGAGAACAGTTGTCTCGTTTTTATTATATCAAACAAATCTCTGGCTAAACCTTCC
The DNA here is from genome assembly GCF_030686945.1 of Centruroides vittatus. Taxonomy (NCBI): domain Eukaryota; kingdom Metazoa; phylum Arthropoda; class Arachnida; order Scorpiones; family Buthidae; genus Centruroides; species Centruroides vittatus. The sequence continues at coordinate 179,949 of NW_027122246.1, read as the reverse complement.
GTTGATTGTACAGTATCATACTCAGCTGAAAAGATTATTTGCAGCACGGCCAAGTAGTGTCCCTACATTCAACATAACAATGGAGAATGTAAGCAGCCCCGATTGACATGGACACTGGCAATGTTTCACAGGTTGAGGTCGATAACATATCACCTTGGTCAACCTTGGTGCTGTGATAAATGTTGACCTTAGCTTAAAGTAGTTTCCTAAGGAATCCACTCCAGATTACGTCTATAGACAGCACTTTGCTGAAATTCAACATCGTGACAAGAATTTAATTCCTATATACACTGATGGATTGAAAATTGGCTCAGCCTTTATCTGCTAGGATGAAATTATGGCGGTACAAATCGCACCAAATTCTTCCATTTTTACTGCAGAGCTGCAGGCTATTTATTTATCCATAAAGTATGTAATCAGAAAAGATCATTGTTGCTGCGTGGTTTACACTGACTCAGTTAGTGCACTTTAGGCTTTGATCTCACATGAACCTAGTTCTCACTCCATAGTGGTTAAAATTTGTAAGCTGATTTGCCATCTTTTTGCGAGGAATTTCTCTATGAAATTTTGTTGGGTCCCAGGCCATGTAGGTATAAGAGGAAATGAAGAAGCTGATGCAACTGCAAAGTCAGCAAGTCCTGCTCAGCATACAATGTTTATTGAAGGAGGTGACTTGAAGCTGGTTGTTAAAAAACGACTAGAGGAGAGATGGCAAAATGTGTGGAACGCACAAGTCCACAATAAACTACACAAGATCAAACCTATGATAGAAAATTGAACACAGAAGAAACCCTATGACAGGAGATCTGAGGTCATTTTTACTTGTTTGAGAATTGGACATACTTGACTGACTTATCAATACCTTTTGAAGGGTGATGACCAGCCTGTATGTCGGTATTGTAAGTACCCTCTTAGTGTAAAACACATACTGTGCAATTGCTCTGTCTTTGAGAGGTTGTGTAAACAGTATTTTCGAAATGCAAGTCTGTCAGAGATTTTGGGCCAGAGGTCAAGTCTGGACAATCTACTGGACTTTATGAAAGTCATTAATATGTATAAGAGATTTGATCATTTATTCATTATATTATATAGTTTTTATTTACTTTTGTTTTTTCACCTAAATTGTTGTATACATTTGTTGTTGTTGTTTGTTTATTTATCTATTTATTATATTTCATTTTTTATTTATGTATAGTATGTAATTTTTATTATATGTTTTTGATTTGTCTTGTTTAAATTTATTTACCACTTGACCTGGCGCAGATTGGCCTACATGGTTCTTGCGCCAAAAAACAAGAATCAACCAACCAATCTCTACTGCAAGGATGATGACAGCCACAACTGTGCCAGTGGAGGTGTGGCTGTACTGGTGTCAAACCGCATTCCGTCCTTACCGGTACAAATAACAACAGAGCCTGCAAGCTGTGGCAGTCAGAATTTCTATTGGTGTTACTGTCACAGTTTGTTCCATATACTTGGCACCAGATGTCAGAGTTAATGACGATGAACTGGATTCCTTGGTTGAACAGCTGCCAACTTCGTTTCTTTTACTGGGTGATTTCAATGGCCACAATTCAATGTGCGGCAGTCTCGACATCAATCATCGTGGCAGGGCAATTGAGAGATTTATAGGCAATCACCAACTGTATGTATTTAATACCGGAGAAGTGACATACTTTCACGTCCCAGCAAAAACATTCATTGCCATTGATTTATCATTAGCTAGTCGAAACTTGTTTTCAGCATTTACATGGGAGGTTGGATCTAATCCACTCTCTAGTGACCACTTCCCAATATCTCTAAAATACCGAGGCAGAGAAAGCTGTGAAACAGCCTGTCCACCACGCTGGAAACTTGAAACGGCAGATTGGCTTGAATTCTCCTCTTTGGCTAAAATCACTGAGGAAATGGTCAATACTGCTGATATCAATGAGGCAGTTGAAGCCATCACATTGAGTATTATTCAGGCAGCTGAAAATACAATGGGGAAAACATGAACCAGATATGCAAAAGCATCTGAAAACATGGTGGGATGAGAATTGCGAGGCAGCATTTAAAAAACAAAAGAAAGCATGGGGGATTTTCAGAAGATACCCTACTGCTAACAATTTGGTTGCTTTTAAAAAAGCAAAGGCAAATGCCAGAAGAATCAGAAGGCAAAGCCAAAGGGATTCTTGGAGGAAGTATGTATCTAGCATAACATCTTCCACCAGCTCAAAAGCAGTCTGGGATAAAATCTATAAAATTAATGGGAAATATGCTTCTCACTCTATGTCCATGCTGGAAAATAATGGCACAATAATCAGTGACATAAAAGGTATTGCTGATTTGTTGGGTGAGACATTTTCGTCTTCATCCAGCAATATTATGTATACAACAAATTTCCAGGCTTATAAAGTCCAAAGTGAAAAACAATATCTAAACTTCCACTCTCCATCTAATGAGGAATATAATATGCCATTCAGCAGAATAGAACTATGTACAGCAATCTCTCGCTCGGGGAATACTGCTGTAGGGCCGGATAAAATCCATTACAGCATGATTAAAAATCTGTCAGACAATTCCCTTAGTAACCTTCTGAATCTGTTCAACAGAATATGGACAGAACATACTTTTCCTGACTCTTGGAGGCTATCTATTATAATTCCCATTCCCAAGCCAGGTAAAGACTGCAAGAATCCCTCTAATTATAGACCAATTTCTCTGACTAGTTGTCTCTGCAAACTTTTCGAGAGAATGGTAAACAGACGCCTGATGTTCTTCCTAGAGGAAAAGAACTACTTTTCACCACATCAGAGTGGATTTCGTAGGAACAGAAGTACCACAAACAATTTAGTAAACCTTGAAACATCTATACGCGAAGCGTTTGTAAGACGACAGTACTTAGTGTCTGTGTTTTTCGATATAGAGAAGGCCTATGATTGCTGCTGGCGATATGGAATACTCCGTGATCTGCATGAATTTGGACTGTGGGGTAATCTGCCAATTTTTATAAAAAACTTCTTGCAGAATCGAAGATTCCAAGTCAGGATGGGCAACACTTTGTTTAGGCCTTTCACACAAGAAGAGGGTGTTCCTCAAGGTTCTATTCTGAGTGTGACTCTGTTCCTAATCAAAATTAATAGCATAGCTAAGTGTCTTCCTTCCAGTGTGAAACACTCTTTGTATGTGGATGACTTTCAGATCTCCTGTCAGTCTACTAATATGAGTTTTATTGAAAGACAACTGCAAACCTACCTAAATCGGATAGACAATTGGTCCAAGACCAATGGTTTCAGTTTTAACGTAGAGAAGACTTCGTGCATTCACTTTTGCCGAAGGTGTGGTTTGCACCTGGACCCTGAAATTCACCTAAATGGGGTTAAAATTCCAATGGTCAACGAAGCAAAATTTTTGGGTGTTGTGTTTGACCATAAATTGATGTTCTTACCACACTTGCGCAATTTGAAGAGTAGATGTTTAAAATCTCTGAACCTTTTAAAGGTATTATGCTGCTCATCCTGGGGAGCAGACAAATGTTCAATGCTCAGGAATATATAGAGCCCTCGTTCGCTCTAAGCTGGATTATGGATGCATTGTATATGGCTTTGCGCAAGAATCTACTCTTCAGATGCTGGATTCAATTCACCATCAAGCATTGCATTTGTGTACTGGTGCTTTTCGAACTTCCCCTGTACAAAGTTTGTATGTGGATGCTCATGAGCCTCCACTATCTCTTAGGAGAGAACAGTTGTCTCTTTTCTATTACATTAAACAGAGATTTCAGAATAAAATTTCAGTTGATTATTCAGATACACAGCTGAAAAGACTATTTGCAGCTCGCCCAAGTTGTGTCCCTACATTCGACATTAGAATGGAGAATGTAAGCAGCACGATTGACCTGGATACAAGCAATGTTTCGCAGGCCGAGGTCGATAATATATTACCTTGGTCAATTTTTGTGATAAACGTTGATTTAAGCTTTAAGCAGTTTCCAAAAGAAACCACCTCAGACTATGTCTATAGACAGCACTTCGCAGAAATTCAACATTGTTACAGGAATTTAATTCCTATATACACTGATGGATCTAAATTGGATGACTATGTTGGCTTAGCCTTTGTTTGCCAGGATCAAATTGTGGCAGAACAAATAGCACCGAATTCTTTTATTTTTACTGCGGAGTTGCAGGCTATTTATGTAGCCTTAAAGTATATAAATAGGAAAGGTCATTGTTGCTGCTTGATTTACACTGACTCAGTTAGTGCACTTCAGGCTTTGATCTCATGTGAACCTTGTTCTCACTCTGTAGTGATTAAAACCTATAAACTACTGTGCCATCTTCTTTTGAGGAATTTCTCTATAAAATTATGTTGGGTTTCAGGCAGTGTAGGTATAAGAGGAAATGAAGAAGCTGACACAGCTGCTAAGTCAGCAAGTCCTTCTCAGCATACAATGCATATTGAAGGAGATGACTTGAAGCTAGTCGTTAAAAAACGATTAGAGGAGAGATGGCAAAATGTGTGGAACGGACAAGTCCACAATAAACTACATGAGATCAAACCTATGATAGAAAATGGGACACAGAAGAAACCCTATGACAGGAGATTCGAGGTCATTCTTACTCTTTTGAGAATTGGACTTACTCGACTGACTCATCAATACCTTTTGAAGGGATGATCAGCCTGTGTGTCAGTATTGCAATTGTACTGTAAGCGTTAAGCACATACTGAGCAATTGCACTGCCTCTGAAAGGATTGGTAGGCAGCATTTTGGAAATGCAAGTTTTAAAGAGATTTTGGGCCAGAGGACAAATGTTGATAAATTATTGAACTTTTTAGAAAGTCACAAATATTTATAAACAGATTTAGTTGTTTATTTATTTATATTTACACCTTGTTGCTATATACATTTTAATTGTTATATATTTTTGTTATCGGTTTTGTTTTTTTTTTTTGTTGCTTTATTTTATTCTATTTATTATTGTTATTTATTTATGTATTTATTTATACTATGTGTTGTGGCGCAGCTTGGCCTGTGTGGCCCTTGTGCCAAAAAACTATTACTTACCAACCAACCAACCACCTGAACGCCCATATACGTGTTTGCTGTGCGTGGTGTCCCGTATGCTGGAAAGGGGGATTCTGGTAGTTGAGGGACAACATAACGTCTCCAACACACTGCTTTGGCTCTGCTTCAGACAAACGGGCGGCTCAAATCAGGCTTTATTTGAGTGAATCGGCTGGTTGTTGAGTCTTTCTTGACTTCAGACTGGAGTCAACTGATTGATACAGACAGGGCGGACACATCAACATTGCAGGCTCTCCTAAAAGGGTTTTGACAGATAGACTGAAACCACATTTTTTCTAAGCGAAGACACTGCCACTAGAACTTATCCTACAAGCACAGCGACATCATCAGACTGCCAACTAGGGATTGCAATATCGGATGAAAAGTTCAATACCGGTATTCGGTATTTTCTTAGATCTTAATACCGGAATATTGGTTTTAATACCGGTAGTAGGAATTTTAAAAAAAAGAGAAAAACACAGGTGTTTTTTGTTCTATTTGTTAGTTTTATTAGACAGAGTAAATATCACAAAAAATCATTTGTAACTTATAAATTATAACAGTATATAAAGAATCACAAAAAGTAAAAGAACAATGAACATCTTATTTATTTAAATATCACTATTCAGTCTGTAGTATTATTACAAATTTTTGAAATGTGATCTTTAAAAACATACTGCATCAATTGTACTGTCATTTAGCCTGGAACATAATTTTGTGCAAAAATTACCAGCTGTCGAAAACACTCTTTCAGCATCTACTCTAGTTGGTGGTACTGTTAGTAATGGGCGATATACTTTTTTCAAGTATTTACCTCTAAATCAGGGGTGTCCAAACCGCGGCCCGCGGGCCGCATGCGGCCCAACGCAAGTTGCAATGCGGCCCAATGAACGTGTAAACAAAACTGACAAGTTTATTTTATTTATTTATTTATTTCAACGGCATCAACCACAAAAAAGAAGTTTCACAAAGCCGTAAAACTTTATATATATACTGTTGAGATGGCTATTTTTGGGCTACTTTTTAGAAAATTTTGCTACTTTTTTTTTGCTTTTTAGCTAACTCCGGCCCATAAATCCATGATTTCGTCCAATGTGGCCCAGAGAATCTGAAAGGTTGGACACCCCTGCTCTAAATCCCTCATCTTCAAATAAATCGATTTCTCATCGGATGGTTTTGGATATAACTGATTTCTGTATTGTATTTTGGTTTGTTGAAATTTTTTTAGTTATCGCTAATTTTAATTTTTGTTCAAGAGACAGTTTTTTTTCACTATCGACATTAGTGTCATCATTATCTTCGATAACTCTACCAAATTCTTCTGAATGTGGATAGGTTTGTGGGTAAAAATTTTAAGAAAATTTACTATAAACTTGATCAAATTTGAATTGGTTTGTCACTTTTTTTTTAATTTTCATTTTTGAAATAATTATAATTATGTAAATACCGTAAGACATTTTTTATTTCGGTATGCCTTTCTTCTGTGCGATTTTTCAATGTAATATATAATTTTTCAGATAGCGATGTGTGCTGTTCTCTCAGTGACTGCAACATTAGCTGTTAATAAATTAGAATCTCTCTGACATAATGCCTCCACAGCCAGTTTTATTGGAAGTAGAGCTGATACAGTTCTGGATATTAAGTCGAATTCACTATTGGAAAAATTAATTCGCAGGTTTTAGTTGATTATTGCTTTTTGGATTGGGTTTTTCAGTTTCAAAAATCGTTCCATTTTTAGGAGTAAACTGTTCCAACATGTTTCAGAATCTAATATTAACATATTCATCATCTATCATCATCAATCATCATCATCATCATCATCAACCATTATCAATCCACTGCAGGATGAAGGTCTCCCCAAGCCTCTTCCACAGTATTTTGTTTTGGGCATTTCGCTTCCATGTTGTGCCAAGATGCCTCTTGATCTCATCAACCCACCGAATGTGAGGACGTTTTCTTGGTCGTTTTCGATCTCTTGGTATCCAATCAAGAACTTCAGATGTCCAGCGATGGTCAGTTCTTCTTGCAATATGTCCAGCCCACTGCCACTTGAGGGATTTTACTCTTGCGATGATATCGGTAACTCCTGTCATTTTCCTGATCCATGTTATACGTTTCCGATCTCTCCTTGATATGCCAAGCATACACCTTTCCATGCTTCTTTGGGTAGTCTGTAGTCTTTGGATTTCTGATTTCTTAAGAGTCCAAGTTTCTGCTCCATAAGTGAGAACTGGCAAGACACACTGATCAAAAACCTTGCGTTTCAGGCACAGGGGCATCTGTTGATTTTTCAAGACTATGCTATTCCTACCAAAAGCACTCCAGCCAAGTTTTACACGTCTGTTTATTTCCTCCTTGATGTTGCCATCCATTGATATTCTTTGTCCCAGGTAAATGTAAGCATCTACCTTTTCCAATTCCATGTTATTTATTTTTAGTAGTGTTTCTTCACGTACAAAACTGTTGTACATAATTTTCGTCTTGTTCAAGTTCATCTTTAAACCAACTTCTTTACCTTTGTTTGCAAGTTCTTGCATCATGTCCTGGAGCTCTGAAGGGCTATCTGTAATGATGGCTATGTCGTCGGCAAATCGAAGATGTGTCAGGTGGTCTCCATTTATCAGTACACCCTTGTTCTCCCAGTTCATTGATTGGAAAACACTTTCTAACACATTTGTAAAAAGTTTTGGGGAGATAGTATCACCCTGTCTCACTCCCTTTTCAATTTTAATATCGTTAGTATCTTGGAACAAGCGAACTTTTGCGGTTGCCCCTTCGTAAATGTTCTCAAGAATTTTGATATACATAGTTTCGATACCATATGCCTTTAGAGAGTTGGTGATTGCTGAAGTAGTTATAGAATCAAAAGCCTTTTCATAGTCAACAAATGCAATGCATAGTGGGATTTCGTATTCGTTTGACCTTTCAATGAGCTCCCTCACAACCTGAATGTGATCAAGTGTGCTGTATCCACTCCTGAATCCAGCTTGTTCTCTTGGTTGGGCAAGGTCCAGTTGTTTTTGTAGGCGATTAGTCAGTACCTTAGTGAAAATTTTATAAGTCACCGGGAGAAGGCTGATAGGCCTGTAGTTCCTCAGGTCTTCTATGTCACCCTTTTTATGAAGTAAGATTATTATTGATCTTTTCCAGTCTTCGGGGATTTTGCCACATTTAAGACAATCTGTAAAGTGTTTCGCAAGTATGGTTTCAGTAGCTTCGCCAGCTTCCCTCAGGATGTCTATAGTAATTCCATCCTCTCCTGGTGCCTTTCCTTTCTTCATATTTCTGATTGCATAAGCAACTTCTTCTTTAAGAATTTCAGGTACCTCATTTGTTACCTCATATGTTGTCTTTACTGTTGGTGCAGTATCTCTGGCATACAATTTTTTGTAGAATTCTTCAACTCTTGCTAATATTTCTTCTCGATCCCTGGTGACGGTGCCATCTTCCTTCTTCAGTGCAAAGATGTGTTTCCTTCCATTTGTTAATTGCTGTTTTGCATTTTTCAGACTTTTGTTGTTTTCAAGGGCTGTTTTCACAAGGCCACAATTGTATTTTCTGATGTCTTCAGTAAAACATTTTCGGATTGTTTTGCAGAGTTCCGCGTATTCGATGTTTGACGTTATATTTTCTTTACTTCTCTTCATCATCCGCCTTTTGCCCATCAATTGTCTTGTTTTTTCTGTTATTTTCTTCTCAGTCTTTCTAATTACATAACCTCCAATTCTAGCAACTGTTTCCATAATTATCTTGGTAATCTGTCTGTTGGTTTCTGATATGTCCGTTTCCTCTTTAGTTAAATTTTCCAGGACTGAGAATTGGTTTTTCAGTTCCATCTCGAATGTTTCATGTTGCTCTTTAAGATTCTTCAAGTCAACAGACTTGGTTGTTCTCATAAGCTTTCTTTGTTCCAATCTAGTGTTAAGATGAAGCCTACCTCTTACCAGCCGGTGGTCACTGCCTGTATTAAATCTATTCAGAACATTGCAGTTCTCAACGTTGTGTTGTTTGTTCGATAGGATGTAGTCACTCTCATATTTTCCTCCGTTTGGGTGGCGCCAGGTCCACTTTCTGCTTGACTTCTTTTTAAAAAATGAATTCATTATGTAGAACTTTTCCGCTTCAGCAAAATCCACAAGCATATCTCCACGTTCATTTCTTTTCCCATGTCCAAATTTACCAACGGAGGTTTCGTTCTTTTCCTTTGCTCCAATTCTTGCATTGAAGTCACCCATGATGATCTTTACATAATGTTTCCCTTTTCCATTCATCTGTTTTATTTCATCATAAAAATCCTCTATTTCTTCATCAGGGTGACTTGCTGTGGGAGCATAGACTTGGATGATCTGTAGTTTATACCTTTTTGAAAGTCTAAGAACTAATCTTGCCACTCTATCTGAAGAACTATCTACTTCTAAGATGTTATCTTTCCACCTTTTGTTTATTATAAAGCCAACTCCACTATTCTTTCCATTTTCTGTGCCTCTGTAGTAGAAGATATGTCCACTTTGCAGTTGAATTTGACCTTCACCTTTCCTTCTTACTTCACTCAGTCCTATCACATCCCACTTGATCTTGAGGAGTTCTTCTTCCAGTTCTTGTAGCCTTGGTTCGGAAGAGAGCGATCTGCAATTATAGCAAGCCAGGTTCATCATCAAATGGCAGCCAGGTCCAACCCGGTGATTCTTAGCACCCTCTGCTTTCATACAGCACTGGTCGCTGCCTTGACCAGGTGTAATCCTGCCTCCGGGGAATGAGGGCCATGGTTTCGGTTGAGTTTTCATCTTGGGGGTTAATGGCCATAACTCACCACGCTGGCCAGGCGGGTTGGTGAGTGAGTGCAGGTAGGCCTCCCTGTTGGTCTTTCCATCTGTGGCAACAACTACAAGATTTGGTACCACAGATGAAAGCTGCCAGTCCGCACCACGTGGAGGTGGGGTAGGACATTGGATAGCTAACCCGGTTGGTTCCACGCATCGTCACAAAATGTTCAGCGTGTGGGTCTCCTTCCAGTTAGTGCTAGCTATCCTTTGCGGACTGATATTAACATATGTTCTGTTTTATTTTCAGTTAGTATATATTTTTGTAATAAGGCATTTTTGTAGGGGAGCGTTTAAATATCTTAACAATTTTTCGAACTTTATTAATTATAGGTAACAATTCTTGATGAGTTAATATTTCATTTTCATTAGCAATATCATCTTCAACAATTACATTGTCATTATCACCCCACTCTCTTCAAAGTCGGAATCAGAAATATTTGGGTTTTTCTGTAATTTATTTTTTTGGTATAATACATCTATTACTTTTAATTGAATTCCATGAGCATAGCACAATTGCTGAATTGCACCAATCAACTTTCCAACTTTTTTCATAACCGTTACTTCATCAGTCGTTATGGATACAATATCTTCTTTCAGGGATAATTCATGAGTCCCTGATTTAGATTTAAGCACTTCCACACATTTTTCGGCTGGCATACTTTCCCGAGACATGTGTAAGTCCTATATTCGAAATTTTTTTTTCAGAATGAATATTTATATTTAAATAGCATCTATTTCTTACACTTGTCCATTCATCAAATGTAAGACTAAATTTTTCACCATTTACTTTCAATTGCATTAACTCGTGTTTCAAAGAATTGCGAACACCATTACTGTAGTTTATAACAGTTCTTCTTATAGTATTAATCGATGTTGGTAGATTTTTAAAACCTCTGGCGGATAGTGATTTTCTTAATTCAGTAGAAATGCAAAACACTCGAAATGGCAAACCATCTAATGCTGTCATTTTACTTATAATTTCATCCAAATAATTTTTCTTTTTCAAAATAATCTAAAATCCCTGATGGCTTGGGCTTAGAAACTCTGCTTAAATTTGTATCTTCATCGCAATTAGATTCTTCTTTCTTTAACAAATTTGCATCATGTTTCGTTTTTAAATGTGTATGGAGTCCGCTTGTACAGTACTTCCTTCATTCACTTTAATAATTCTTGAACATTTTTTACATCGTGCCACCATATTCTTTTCATCGTATAAATAATGAAACCAAACCGAAGTATTATCAACAGATTTTTTTTATGTTCTTTAAAGTTATTCTTATTCATTATTATGGGTTGATTAATTATGAATATATAATAAATCTGAAAAATATTTTAAACCCCAAAGTATGATATGCAAATACAATGTGAATAACAAACTCACCAATTTTTAAAAAAAAAATGCCAAAATTTTTCAAAATAGTAGGCACTTTCTTCACAAGACTTGAGCTGAAGAGGACCGTCTAGACGGTAGAGTGGTTTCATTAGGGGAGGAGGAATAAGAGACGGAAGCGGTTGAGGATCGGTTGGATGGTCGTCTGGAGGTGGTGAGTGGTTGTTGAGTGGTTAATGGTTATTGATGATCTGGGTTCAGATATTGTAGTCTGTGCTGACTGATTTGATATGGAGTGAGAGTTAGGAACCCACTTGTTCGTTGTATGTTTGGGTGAGTCGGATCTCTTCTTGAAAATTGGAGTCTTCTGAAGGGGGACAGGAGTATCCCAGAGGTAATACTAAGGTAACTGGTATATTTTGATTTCGTCGTTGCATATGTGCAAACGCTATGGCTTTTCGTATGGATGAAACACTAACTTCTGATGGAGTAATCTGATTAGAGCAAGGGGGAGAGTTTTCAGTATTCCACCATTCACTATCGGAGTCGGTCATCTGTTGAAATTAATGCATTATATTAGAAATGGAGATTATGAATTTGAAGTTGTTTCCTTGGCGGAAGAATCGAAATAAGGATTCGGATAATTTTAGGGAAGGGATTGTGTTGGGTCTAGTCGGTTGGTTTGATGGAATTATACAGGTCCATTTTAAAGAAATTTCTCCTTTGCGAAGTCTAAGCTGATACGATTGAATTGAGTGAAGTTGTGGACATGTATGGTATAAATTGGTTGGAAAGGATTTTGTTTTCGGACAGTTATGAGAAGTCATTGGTTATAACATTCAGTAATAATTGCCCAAGTCCCAGGAGTAGGGACTTGGAAATCGATTCCTACGAAGAGGAATATGGATTTATTTAGTATCGGAACTTGAGGATGACCTTGTGTTAAATGGGTTTTGCAGGCGGAATGTTCTTTGGTCCAGACACAGTGATATTCAAAAAGAAGACAAGTGATGGGTTGGAAAGGACAATGTTGTTCATGTTCTTGTTTGGTGTCGTTTCATAACAATTCTGGGCATCGAGCACCTAATTTGATATCTAAAATGGTAATGACCGTCGGGCGTTGAGAAGGCGGATTTTTCTTTGTCTCGCAACCCCAACTGCCAGAAACCTGACAGGGTATCCATGGTGGAAAAGTATTTGGCTTGCCCAATTAGGCTAAGTGCTTCTTGCACGAGTGGTAAGGGATAAGGATCAGTCTTTATCTTATTTAATTAACGATAGTCTACAACGAGACGCCATGTTTGATCATGTTTCCTCACCAAGAGAGTGGGAGCCGATCAGGGTGACTTTGAATGTTCTATTATACCATGGTCTAAAGTCTGTCAATGATTTTATTCATTTGTTTTTACTGTGCATAAGGTATTCGATAAGGTGGCTGATATATGGGTGTAGCGTCACTGATGCGTATTTTGTATTCCACGATTTGGCAGTATCCCAAGTCAGTCATTGACGGCAAATACGTGTTTATACTTATATAATAAGTCTAATATAGGTTTATTTTTGTCCTTCCCTATGTTAGACCAATCGAATAAATTACCAAAATCTTGTTTGTTTAGAATTGTTGTTGAGTGTTTGGTGTTAGTGATTGGGTTGATGTTCAGAGGTTCTGTTTCTTCTACTGCCTTATGAACAAGTTCCAATGCAGTCACCTTTAGATAATTTTCTAGGTTGAGTAGATTAGTTTGCTATTTGAACTGGGACTTTGCCGTCCCTTGTCAATTTGACTACAGAATTGACTCCCACAATATCTTTTCGATTATTTATTTTTGTTTCTATAGCTCCTATCTCACCCTTCCATTTTATTCCGGAGATCTTTGCTGTAACAAAAATCTTTGATCTGGGAGGAACATTGCAATCTGTCACCAACAATACCTGTTGGATTAGTCCCTCTTGGATGGGGCTCATTAAAACGGGAGGTGTTGTTCTCTCATTTTGTGTGGGTAGTGTATAAACAACTTGGATTGGTTTACCTCTGCGATTTTGTTTTTTGCTTTTCTGGCTTGGCATTATCCTTTCTGCCTTCCGGAAATCTCTTTTTTCTCCTCCTCGAAATACTATTTTCTCCCGTGCCAAATCTATAATGAGGCCTTGAGCTTTGATTATATCTCGTCCCAACAGGCCATCGAACGGATAAGGTATTTGGTCTTTTACTACGTAACATGAGTACGAAAATTGTAAGAGTCCTATTAAGAAGCAGAACTCCATAGCTCCATATGTTCTGATTCTGTGCCCTGTGATGCTTTGAAATAGTACCTTTCTTTCCCTCTGCTCGAATCTGAGTTTAGTTGCTCGTTGAGCAAAGGATCGAGATAAAAAGGTTACCGTGGAACTTGTGTCTATGGCCAATCGAGTTGGATAATCATCGATTGAACAACATAAGCTACTTTCAAAGTTTCGAGCCACTATTTTTACTCTTACTTGAGGTTTAAATTCTCTGTGCCTACCGTTGCTGTTTGTATTTTGTGAATTCGTTCGGGAGGAGATTGAGGAACTTATACCATCATTCCTAAATTTCCCGCTATTTCTTCGCCAGCTCATTTTATTGATTCTTCCCTGTGGTACAGGTTGAGGTTGAGATTGGATCTGTCGTGATTGAAATCGGGTTGTTTGTTCACTTGAGCGATTGTTGCCTTCTGCCTCGTGTTTCTCTGCCATAAAAGTTGGGTCAAAAATAACCGCATTCCTCTGCTGGGGGTGGGTAGTATTGTCTCCTTCTATTCGCCGATTGCATTTCTCATTTCTGACAATTTGTCTCCTTGTATTTTAGTTCATTCAATTGTTTTTGTAAACGTGCTATCGTTGCAGTTAGATTGCTATCTGTGTTTTCGAGGTTATTAATCATTCTAACTATTATCCCGATTTCCGACAACTTTGATTCTGTCATCTGCTATTTCTTTTTCTCGGTGTCGCCTTTCATTCTTCCAATATTTAACAAAACACTTATTCGTTTAAATAAAGTCAATGAATATGAAAATTAGCTAGAGCTGAAAAACTGTCAGCTTACAGCAAGTTTATGTGCTACGTTTTGTTTGTTTGTTTTAAAAAAAGACAGAAATTACATCTGAATAATGACCTTTAATAATTCAAGTTAAACAACACTGAGACTCCGGAAATTTCAGGGACTTTCTATACTTACCTCCGAATTTCTTCTGTCAAATAGATTACTCCTATTACTAGTTCTGCAGAGTTTCGAAAGCCTTGATATGGCCTTGTATAGAAAACTAGAAGTAATAAAATGAGAACAAAATGACGCGATTCATTTGAAGAGTCACTCAACTCAATAGACTACTATTTAGAAATTTATTAAAACGTAAAACGGAGAAAACACAAATTTGAAAAACAACAAAAAAAGAAAACGTATCATTTCAAATCATCCACGAATTTTAATCACTATAAAGTGAAAACTAGGTTCAGACGAGATCAAAGTCTGAAGTGCATTAACTGAGTCAATGTAAATCACGCAGCAACGATGATTTTTCTGATCACATACTTTAAGGCTAGGTAGCTAGCTTGCAGCTCTGCAGTGATGATGAACGAATTCGGTGCTATTTGTTTTTCCAGGATGAAATCGTAGCAGACAAAGGCTAAGCCAACGTAGTTATCCGATTTAGAGCCATCAGTGTAAATGGTAATTAAATTCCTGTGACTGTTCAATTTCTGCAAAGTGCTGTCTACACGTAATCTGGAGTGCATTCTTCAGGAAAGTGCTTTAAGCTAAGATCTACTTTTATCACAGGAGTGATAAATGGTGATGTATGATGGTATGCCAGAGAGGAGTGTCAGAATCGAGTCCACTGCCCTTCGTTTTGTATGACTAGCTGCATGCGCTCTGGCATGCTAGCGACTAGACTCGCACACAGCCCATCTCCCCGGAGTTTCTCCCACTTTTCATGAACAATTTTCCATAATTCGTCCGGGGAAGACGCTTTTATGGGTTCATCTGTAATTTTAGCCCATACATGTTCTATGGGATTCAAATCTGCACCCCTCCCTGGCCACTTCATCACCGAGATCTGTTCTTCTTCACTGAGCCATTGTTGTGTGACCTTTGCCATGTGGATCGGTGATCTGTCATGAACAAAGGGCACAACAACATCATTCCCAAACATTGCTTGTAAGGATGGCATTAGCCCATTTTGTAAAATATCGATATATTTATTTGCATTTAAATGGCCATCAATACGAATAAGTTCGCCAGGTCCTGCGGCATTCATCCATCCCCACACGCCTGCAAACAAAAAAAAATATGTATTAAATATTGATGATAATTAAGGAAAAATCAAGCTCAAACGCAAAAGTATGCACAAGATAATCACCAACAGGTTAATAAAAATATAACATACGATTTATCCAGGAACAAATGATCAATTAAAAATGACCATTATATTAGTTTAATATAACTAATCAAATATTTTTAGCTTTATACGACATTGAATGGGGAGTTTCTTACTTAGCATACTGTTACGCTCTACATTACCAAACTAAAAATATATATTCAGGCAAATATTCTTAAATATAGCCTTAAACTTTGTAAATTATTATTTTATTTTTATTATTTATTATTAAACTTTTGTAAATAATTTACTGCTTAAAACAATATCTTAAAATCTGAAAAGCATGTGTTTACTTATAAACAGCTTGTCCCAGATACTTTATAAAAGATAGTTACTTGCACACTTATTACTTAATAAATAATTAAAAGCAAAATTATTTTCGATATTTCTCTATGTTAAGCAAAATATAGGCTTTTGGTATTATAGAAATGAATTAATGACAATTCATTACAAATATAATAATCGTATTTTCTCTTTCGATTTTTCATTCACATTTGGGTAATTCTCATATTTTGTAATTTATAGGGAGGTAATTTATAGCAATATTAATATCGCTATAAATATATATATAGAATTTGTGAGTATGTGTATGATTGTGGGTTTGAGTGAATTCATTTTATGTCTGTATGTCATTAAATCAAGTGTGAATCAAGGATACTGCATTTCTGTTGTCATTTCTCTATAATTCCAAATTTATAGGGCTGAGAATCTCATCGAGCAATTCCAATATCCACAGTTTAATATTCCAAGAAACTAATTTTACTTCATAGAATTTCTGTCACCTTCGGATGTTGGAATTGCTAGACTTCACTCTAAACCCTTCATTCGGATTATAGAAAAAGAGAAAACAATTTTAAATCAAGATTTACACATAAAAATATTTTTTCCAGTTGTATTTTGTAATTTCGTTTCGGCTTTTCCTCTTCCTTTTCATAGGCTAATCTTACGATAGTTAAAAAGCTGAGAGGAAATACTATAGTACGCAGTTTTTAATACTATTTTGAATATGCTAATATTTTTTAATGTTTATCTATTTAGTATGTTAAATACAGGTTTTATGTTCTAGTTACAGTGACAATTAGGCTATAAATAGAGAAAATGAAATGTAAAAACTCACCTATGGAAAATCGCCCGCTCTTGTCTACCGGGTGAACATATATGTTATTATGTCGTTGGCCCTTCGGTCTACGGACCCAAATTTTTCCATTACTCCTACTTTGGAAAATTTTTTCGTCCGAAAAACAAACGCTTTCCCACTCGGAGTTCGTCCAATTTTCATGTTGGCGGGCGAACTCCAAGCGGTCTGCGATGTTTTGGGCTGACAAACGTTGTTTTTCGGCCGCTCGTCTGCCAAACAGACCGAATTGTCTGAGTCTGGAAATAAAATACATATATTAATATTACTCGTTTCTTACATTTCTGTATAAACAAGAACATTGTTGATAAAATTTTCTGTATACAAGATCATTAAACTCACACAAAATGATACATTGAAAACATACGGTGTAATTCTACATACCTTCTTTTTACCGTGTCCACTGATACGGGCAAGTCTTGCTCAATTAAATGCTGACGGGCCGTTTTAAATGGATTTTCATTTGCGTTGTTTTTTAATGTCTCGTCCTCCTCTTCTGTAGTGAGGCGGGGACGACCCGATGATTTTTTTGCCGAAACGCTGCCGGTTTCCCGGTTGCGTTTAGAAATATTGATAACCGTACGCGAGGTAACCTTAAACATTTCGGCTATCTCGCGCACGGTTTTGCCCTCCTCCCTGTGCCGAATGATTAATTTCCGGATCTCTTCCGAAGTTGGTCCAGGCATATCGCAATTCAATAATCGTCTGGCTTTCTTTTGTTTCTCTTTTTCTCCGTTGAATGTCGCCTTTTATTTTGCTTATAACTATAAAAATCTTCGATTTCTGACAACTATTTTGATTTTATCGTCTGTTCTTTGTTTCTCTTTTTCTCCGTTCAATGTCGCCTTTCATTCGTCCAACATTGGCCGCCACTTCCGTTCATTATACAAAGTTCTCTTCTCTTGTATTATTCTGTTATCAAACTTATCACATTAACACGAATGACAGGTCGCTTCACTGCCAGGCTATCGAAACTTCACGTTATTATATGAACATATTTCAGTTGATGTTCCTTTTATTACATTATTTCTAATTTCGAATTTTTTTTCTTTTACGGAGTTTATCATTGAACATTATTACAGTTATTACTACTACTACTACTTTTTAAAATATATTTGCATTGTTGGCTCATTGTTTGTTTTACTATTTTTGTATTTTCCGATTAGCTCTGATAAACTAAACTATATTCATCAATCGTTTATATAAGATGTAAACTTGTAGCTGCTTTAAGGTCTGGGATTAAAGTCATTGCCTTATTTTTGAAATTGATAATAATTCTACAGAAAATTATATTGTTTAGATATTAAGGGAATAAATCACAAACTGCTTTTTAAAAATTTCTATCGACTTTAATTTTTCAACTGTTAAGAATTCGCAGTCAGACGAAATCCCATATGTTTTCATATCTCCATTTAAGTTGTGTTATTAAAATATCCATCACTTATTTCATTTCTACTGCAGATAAATACTTATCATTATAAATTAAACAAACAAAACGTAACATAAACTTTCAGTAAGCTGACAGTATATATAATGCATTCCTTAGTTACTTTCTGAATAATGTCAAGAACTGCCGTAAATTCATTTAAGTGATCATGCAATTTTTGTGAAATAATAAAGTATTGGCTAAGAATGAAATAGAGGTCTACGAAAGTTTAATGCATTTTGACAATTTTTAATTCTTCGTAAGTCAAGTGAATCCTTTACCCTTGCCTGAGACGCGTTTGGTCTTTCGGACCCCGTGTTTTTAATATAAAATTATAAATTTTACCTATCGCGTAAAGGAACTACAATTTTACCGTTAAATTATGAGCTTTGCTTTTTTTTAATAGTATAAATTACTTGTGTATTAGCAAAATTACGGTTTTTAATGTTTATTTTTATGTAATTTAATCCAAAAAACGCAAAAAATAATCATGTCAAGTTTGAACTGGCTGTAAATTATTTCAAGTTTCACAAATTGTCATCGAGTTTATTTGTAAATGGAGAACGATGACTCTTTCAGAAAGATTTGTTAATAGACTTCGCGTTACTTCCTATTACTGGAGTCAATAAACGTTAATTGTTTTATGACTCTATTAACAAATTTTTCTCTGGGTTGTAAATCGACTAATTGACAGTTTTTACACATAAGAAGGTTATCTTCAAGACTTAACAGATAGTTTTGTTAGATCTTTATACATTAATTTTATTTTTTAATTTTTTATGTGATATAGTGGCGTATTAGGCTTAACTCGATCACCTAATATCAAAAATTAACATAGCCCGAAATATTATAGTAAACATCAAAATTATTTGCTGGTAGTTTAGACAAAAATGTTTTATATGTATGAAATGAAACAGCCAAAAAAATAATAAGCGGAACATCAAAAAATCGACAATTTACGACATGTTCTCGATTCTGTAAATTGTTCTCTCAACAATATAAAAACTTCACGTAATAATACGTAAAAAATGCATCCATGTCAATTCTTGAATGTTATAAAAATGTAATAAGCAACAATTTTACACTTTTCACAATTCGTATTTTCATAATTTATTTTTTTTATTTTTTGTGGCGTTGATCTGCAACAAAAAGCGTCGTGACGCATCTTAGCGATTTTATTTATAATTACTTAGAATTTAGATCATGCTGTCTTTTAGGTTTGTTTTGTTGTGCAGCAATGGGAAATAAATAGATAATAAATGCAGATTATAATAAAAATTATCTTTAGATGATTAATTTAGATTATTAAATTATAAAAGAACGATTGTCGCGTAGCTGTCATTATTTTATTATATGTAATTTCATAATGTTTAGGGTCTAATTAGTTAACTTCTAGTTGTTTGATTCTGATTGAACGAGTAAGCATCTTCACAAAATTGTCTGGTGGAAAATTGATTGCGATAAGAACTACCCCTTTACGTAAATCAAGATAAAAATGTAAACAAACGTTACATAATCGTTGTTTTCGTCGTTTTTCAGCTCTAATTTAGCAAATTTTCATATTTATTGGCGTTATTTAAACGAATAAATGTTTCGTTAAATGTTAAGAGAACGAGAGGCGACACTTAACGGAGAAAAAGAGAAACAAAGAGCAGACGACAGAATCAAAGTTATCGTTGGAACTCGGGATAATAGAATGTTGTTGGTATTAGCAATGGGATGAATGAAACGAATCTCTTCAATGAAAGGAATACACGGTTACTACTGTGATTTTGACACCCAATTCTAGTCCTTCTCCAGTCCTTCTCCAGTTACAAAGAAAGCCGATGTTAATCGTTGAAACTTGAGATAATTGTAACTGTAATAAAGCACTTATCGGTTTGTTTACGTTAAAAATGAGTGTATTCATACCCTTCTGTAAAGGTAATAAACATTTACTATTGTTGTGACCTTGACTTCCAACTCCGCATTTCTCCAATTACAAAGGAAGCCGATGCCAGGCAGTGAAACCTGAGATAATTTAAACTGAAATGAAACTAGATATGTTTATGTTTTGCGTTTTTCGGATCAAATTGCACTAATGTAAGCATAAGAAACGTTCGAAGGAAGAAAAATTACATAAATAAACGATATAATCGTATTTTCTGATGGCAATAATGCCAAATTTTTATTAATATAATCGCGTTTTTTTTACGAGCTGTAATTACGATTTTTAAGCGTAGTGCTCAACATAATCCCTCTTGAATCATTCCTATCACCCCCCAATAAATCATACAACGGCGCAGTCCATTTTAAACCAATGAGAGCACAAGTAGAAATGATTGACAGGTCAAAATACGTCACTTACGTTACGTGACGTGACGTCACGCAGGTGAAAACCATTTTGCACTCGACTTGTACCTAGACCAGTGTAAATAAAATGAAGCTAATTAAAACGTTAACATAACATTGTACTATTGGCTAACCCTTGGGATATGGTTGCTGACTGAGAGAGATCTTACAATAAATGAGCATATTACTTGACGAGACCCCTTTCTCCTTATTTGGAATTGCTGCATTTAGCCTGTCTGATCAGAATATTTTTAGCAGCTAGGAACCCTGGATCTGAGACCACAGCATGGCTTGACTTTGGCTGAAGATGACAAAAAGCAGCCTTGAGTGAAGGTGCTTTTCCTGTTTTATAGGAAAAGTGACGACCAATTGGGTTTACTCCCAATGTAGTCATATTTTGAGTAACTTTCCATTAAACAAGAACTCAACATTTTTTGAATCAGAGGAAGTTGAGGCAAGCTGTGAAGTTAGATAAACAGCTGTTTTTTTTTGTCCAGATTTACTAATTTTCTATTAAACTTTTTCTTAATTTTAAAGTAAAATTTATATTTTATTGTTTCCTACATCCAGGTTTTCACACTCTCACATCATGCTTTTTTAAAGATTAAAAAAAAAAATAAATTTTAATAAACGTTTTTAGCATGATTAATAACAGGTTAAGGCTTGATCTGGAATATCACAGGTCCCCTCGATGTGGGTTCCTGTCCGTGGTGAGGGGACCTCCCAGAGATGGTTTAGTATCTCTTCTTTACCATCCCTGGGATCTGAACGCCCACCCACGTGTTTGCCGTGCGTGGTGGCCCGTATGCCGGAAAGGGGGATCCTGGTAGTTGAGGGGCAACATACCGTCCCCAACACACTGCTTTGGCCCCTGCTTCGGATAAACGGGAGGCTCAAATCAGGCTCCGTTTGAGTCAATCGGCTGGTCATTGAGTCATTGTTGACCTCGGCTTGGAGTCAACCGATCGATGCAGACCGGGCAGACACGTCAGACAAGGTGTGCTTTTCTCGACTGCATTGTGAGGGTATAGCTTCTGGGAAACCCTGGTGCAACGGTCTATGGGAGTCTCCCATGTGACGGCATCCCCTTGTTGGGCCCCATGGTGGGTGGGGTCACTAGAAGCTGAATGTTTTACTTTTATTTTTGAGGAATCCATAATTATAAGACCCGAAAGAGCGGAAAAATTTAAAAATTTTCAGTACCCCAGTGTACTTAATAGTACACGCAACTGGTGACAAACCCTTATCTAAAGCTTCTCCTTTTCTCATTCAAAAATTGTTCCAGTCGACTATTGGAGATTTGAAAAAAATTCAGAAATTAAGATCAGGTGATTTACTGGTGGAAACATCCTCCCCACAACAATCTGCAAAACTTCTAGAAACAAAGACCCTGGGAGAAATGGAAGTCACTGTCACACCACACGAAAGCCTAAACTCATCACGTGGTGTGATATCTGAAATTGATCTGATGTCTGAAGACGAATCAGATATTCAGATTGGTCTTTCAGATCAAGGTGTCGTTGCTGTCCGGCGCATTTCAATTCGTCGAGACGGCAAGTTGATACCAACAAAACACTTGATTCTTACTTTCAGCAAACCAACATTGCCATCCTTTATAACAGCAGGATATCTACGTTGCTCAGTCTGTCCATATATCCCAAATCCGCTGCGTTGTTTCAAATGCCAGCGATTTGGACACTCACAAACATCCTGCCGAGGAAAAAGCGCATGTGCACAGTGTGGGACTGAGGGTCACGACAGTACAGAATGTAAAAGTACCCCATGCTGTGTGAACTGTAAAGATGCCCATCCTGCTTACTCCCGGAAATGCCCTGCATCGCAGAGAGAAAAAGAAATACAGCGTGTAAAAACAGTCAACAACTTACCCTACCCAGAGGCACGTCGCATGGTCACTTCAAGTGCACCACCGAAACAAAAAACATTTGCTGCTGCTCTGAAATCCACAAAGACATGTGAAGTTTAGACAGACATTTCTGTTTCCCCAAAGGAATCTCTCACTTGCCATGCAAAATGTTTACATATCCCTTCAAAAGAAACAGTAGAAAATGACAATACAAAACAAAAAACACCCCTACCTAAAACAGGGGTGATAACAAGAAACCTGGGTTCAAAAAAGGCTAGTAAGAACCCATTAAACAAACAGAGAGTGAAAGCAGCTCTCTCTAAATCTAAAAAATCAGAGGCTCAGTCTGTGAGCGAGTTCTCTGATATCTCTGATGAAGAAAATAATGTGGAGGTAACAAAACCAATGTCACCTCCAAAAGAGAGACCGCCTGTTAAATTAAAGAGGGATACCCTCGCAAAGAATGCAGCCTCAACCACATAATGGATTATAAAATAATCCAATGGAACTGTCGTGGTTTCCGCAACAACTTTTTTGACGTTAAACACTTGACATCACCTACCACATCTCTCTGCGTGGCACTCCAGGAAACACATCTAAAACCTGGAAAAAGAATTTCTTTAAAAGGATTCGATCTTTACCGTAAAGATGACGACAGCCACACCCGCGCCAGTGGAGGTGTGGCTGTACTGGTTTCAAACCGCATCCCGTCTTTTCCGGTACAAATAACAACAGAGCTGCAAGCTGTGGCAGTCAGAATATCTATGGGCGTCACTGTCACAGTTTGTTCCATATACTTGCCACCAGATGTCAGAGTCAATGAGGATGAATTGGATGCCTTGGTTGAACAGCTGCCAACTCCTTTCCTTTTACTTGGTGATTTCAATGGTCACAATCCAATGTGGGGCAGTCACGATATCAACCGTCGAGGCAGAGCCATTGAAAGATTCATAGGTAATCACCAACTATATCTATTTAATACTGGAGAAGTGACATACTTCCACGCTCCAACAAGAACATTTACTGCCATTGATCTATCATTAGCAACCCCAAATCTGTTTTCAGTGTTTATATGGGAGGTTGGATCTAATCCACTTTCCAGTGACCACTTCCCAATATTTCTAAAATACCAAGGCAGAGAAAGCTGTGAAACAGCCCGTCCACCACGCTGGAAATTTGAAACGGCAGATTGGCCTACATTTTCCTCTTTGGCTAACATCACTGAAGAAATGGTCAATACTGCCGATATCAATGATGCAGTAGAAGTTGTCACATCGAGTATTATTCAGGCAGCCGAAAAAACAATGGGGAAAACGTCAACCAGATATCCAAAACATCCGAAACCATGGTGGGATCAGAATTGTGAGGTAGCATTTAAAAAACAAAAGAAAGCATGGGGGATCTTCAGAAGATACCCCACTGCTGAGAATTTGATAGCTTTTAAAAAAGCAAAGGCAAATGCCAGAAAAATAAGGAGGCAAAGCCAAAGGGATTCATGGAGGAAGTATGTATCTAGCATAACATCTTCCACCAGCTCAAAAGCGGTCTGGGATAAAATCCATAAAATTAATGGAAAATATGCTTCTCACTCTCTGTCCATGCTGGAAAATAATGGCACAATAATCAGTGACATAAAAGGTATTGCTGATTGTTTGGGTGAAACATTTTCGTCCTCATCCAGCAATAGTATGTATACAAAGGATTTTCAGGCTTATAAAGTCCAAAGTGAAAAAACAATATCTAAACTTCCACTCTCCATCTAATGAGGAATATAATGTGCCATTCAGCAGAATAGAACTATGTACAGCAATCTCTCGCTCGGGGAATACTGCTGTAGGTCCGGATAAAATCCATTACAGCATGATTAAAAATCTGTCAGACAATTCCCTTAGTAACCTTCTGAATCTGTTCAACAGAATATGGACAGAACATACTTTTCCTGACTCTTGGAGGCTATCTATTATAATTCCCATTCCCAAGCCAGGTAAAGACTGCAAGAATCCCTCTAATTATAGACCAATTTCTCTGACTAGTTGTCTCTGCAAACTTTTCGAGAGAATGGTAAACAGACGCCTGATGTTCCTCCTAGAGGAAAAGAACTACTTTTCACCACATCAGAGTGGATTTCGTAGGAACAGAAGTACCACAAACAATTTAGTAAACCTTGAAACATCTATACGCGAAGCGTTTGTAAGACGACAGCACTTAGTGTCTGTGTTTTTCGATATAGAGAAGGCCTATGATTGCTGCTGGCGATATGGAATACTCCGTGATCTGCATGAATTTGGACTGTGGGGTAATCTGCCAATTTTTATAAAAAACTTCTTGCAGAATCGAAGATTCCAAGTCAGGATGGGCAACACTTTGTTTAGGCCTTTCACACAAGAAGAGGGTGTTCCTCAAGGTTCTATTCTGAGTGTGACTCTGTTCCTAATCAAAATTAATAGCATAGCTAAGTGTCTTCCTTCCAGTGTGAAACACTCTTTGTATGTGGATGACTTTCAGATCTCCTGTCAGTCTACTAATATGAGTTTTATTGAAAGACAACTGCAAACCTACCTAAATCGGATAGACAATTGGTCCAAGACCAATGGTTTCAGTTTTAACGTAGAGAAGACTTCGTGCATTCACTTTTGCCGAAGGTGTGGTTTGCACCTGGAACCTGAAATTCACCTAAATGGGGTTAAAATTCCAATGGTTAACGAAGAAAAATTTTTGGGTGTCGTGTTTGGCCATAAATTGACGTTCTTACCACACTTGCGCAATTTGAAGAGTAGATGTTTAAAATCTCTGAACTTTTTAAAAGTATTATGCTGCTCATTTTGGGGAGCAGACAAATGTTCAATGCTCAGAATATATACAGCCCTTGTTCGCTCTAAGCTTGATTATGGATGTATTGTGTATGGCTCTGAGCGAGAATCTACTCTTTGGATGCTGGATCCAATTCACCATCAAGCATTGCGTTTGTGCACTGGTGCGTTTCGAACTTCTCCTGTTGAAAGTTTGTACGTGGATGCTTATGAGCCTCTCACTATCTCTCAGGAGAGAGCAGTTGTCTTTGTTCTATTACATTATAGAGAAATCTCTGGCTAAACCTTCAGTCTATTGTAGAGTATCAGATACTTAGCTGGAAAGATTATTCACAGCTCGCCCAAGTTGTGTCTTTACATTTGACATTAGAATGGAGAATGTAAGCAGCACGATTGATTTGGACACAAGCAACATTTCACAGGCGGAGGTCGATAATATATCACCTTGGTCAATTCCTGTGATAAATGTTGACATTAGCTTAAAGCAGTTTCCTGAGGAATCCACCCCGGACTACATCTATAGGCAGCACTTTGCAGAAATTCAACACCACGACAGGAATTTAATTCTTATTTATATTGATTGATTGAAATCGGTTGATTACGTTGGCTCGGCCTTTGTCTGCCAGGATGAGATCGTGGCATAACAAATTGCATCGAATTCTTCTATCTTTACTGCAGAGTTGCAGGCTATTTACCTAGCCTTAAAATATGTAATTTGGAAAGGTCATCGTCACTGTGTTATTTACACTGATTTAGTTTGTGCACTTCAGGCTTTGATTTAATGTTAACCTAGTTCTCACTTCATAGCGATTAAAATTCGTAAACTGTTTTGCCATTTTATTGCGAGTAATATTTTTGTAAAATTTTGTTGGGTTTCAGGCCACGTAGGTATAAGAGGGAATGAAGAAGCTGACGCAGCTGCAAAGTCAGCAAGTCCTTCTCAGCATACAATGTTTATTGAAGGAGGTGACTTGAAGCTAGTTGTTAAAAAACGACCAGAGGAGAGATGGCAAAATGTGTGGAACGCACAAGTCCATAATAAACTTTACGAGATCAAACCTATTATAGAAAATTGGACACACAACAAACAGTATGATAGGAGATCTGAAGTCATTCTTACTCGTCTGAGGATTGGTCATACTCGGCTGACTTATCAATACCCATTGAAGGGTGACGACCAGCCAGTATGCCAGTATTGCATTTGTACTTTAAGTGTGAAACACATACTTTGCAACTGTGTTGCTTTTGACCAGAGTCGCAAACAGCATTTCGGAAATGCAAATTTGAGAGAGATTTTGGGCCAGAGGTTAAATGTTGATTAGATACTGAACTTTTTGAAAGTTATAAATATTATTAGGGAGATATAAATTAACTAATTTATTTATTATATAGTTATATTTGTTTTGTTTTGTTTATTTGCACTTGTTTGTTTTTGTGTTTTATTAATATTTTTTGACATATATATATATATATAGCTTTGTTTATTTTTACTATTTGGCATGGCGCAGCATAGCCTATATGGCTTTCGTGCCAAAAAATACAAACCAACTAACCAACCATATTTAATGCGAAATATGCACCTCATAGTAATGAGCAAATTATTGTTTAAATAAAATTGTTTTACACAAAAGGCTTGCTGCTGCTCTGTGAAGCAATCCATTGCAACTAAATTTCTCAGAAATGAACTAGCGGTAAGACTGCTTTCGGCGTTTCCTACTGCTTATGTTTGCGTGGGAAGTTTCATTTTAAAGTTTATAAATTTTTGGCCCACTTTGTAGAATAACAACAGTGGAGTGATTTAAAAAAAATTGAGGAAGAGAAATTAAAAGCCATGAAACAGTTAAAAGATGTTTTGTTGAAATTGGCAGAGAAATAAGAAAAAATATGAAATGTTTTAATATTTTATTAAACTCATTTTTGAGTCATTAAAATAGAAAAAATTTAAGATTTATCAAAATATATCTATTCAAAAAATCAAAGCATTATCAGTAATGAACAAAATGTTAAATACATGATTAATACTTTCCTGAAAACTGGTTGAAATATTTAATCTAAATTTTGTTGAAAATATACATTATAAATGCAGATGAACAGAGCATCATTGTGATTAAAAATTCACAATCTAATATTAGACAATAATAATAATAATAACAAACTTGATTTTAATGTATTAAAGGGAAAAAACAAAAGTACATATTTTTAACCATTACGATTGGTGTATATTTCATTAGCAATTTTATTTCTTTTGCATTGTGGAGTGTCAAGTTTTGAGCATGCAAAAACAGGCAACAGTAAGTACAAAAACATTTAATCATACACTAAAATTAGAATGTCAGGTGTTGGGGATATACATAATATTCGACTGGTGGTGTTCAGTCCAAGTGCTTACTTTTGTAGAAATAATGACTTAGAAATTTCAAATCTGGTACAACATTGTCCTCTGTGTATCTAATCAGCTCTGGTCTATCTCTTCTCTTTCCTCTCGGTTCATCTTTTTCTGCCAGTTCCTTTGTTTACCCCACTCACAAGAGAAGGATATCTCATGCACCTTTACAGGCCCTATATATATATATATATATATATATCACATCACCCATAGTGCCCCCTTGTGTTACATCCAAAGAAACAAATTAGAAAAATGAAAATATTTACACTTATAGCACATTAATAATATGTTTACATGTGAATAATTTTAATACAAAAGAATCATTCAGAAAATAGATACATCATTATGGATAGTGTTATCATTTATAGTACAAGCATATGGAGGCATATCATTGTATAAAATGCACAAATTATGCAATACACAGCCTGTAATAATCACTTCTGGAATCAAATCTCTTTGAAACATACGTAGATATTTTAGCCTTTTAAATCTGCCTAATCATTGTCCAAATTCTTGTTGAACTAAAAATTTTATTGTAATAGTTTTTAATATTGTTTAACTGTCCATTATTATGATAAGGAGTTGATAATTTTCTGAAATCATCTGAGGATTAAGTTTCATCTTCAGTTGTCATTTTATCAATCTATATTGTCATTTTAACACATTTCAATTACATTCATATGTTTACAGTAAGCATGAATCTGCTTTGATTATTCAAGTCAAGAAAGACAATGAATTTATAAATGATATCTTGAAAATCTGAGAAAAACGTACTTTTTGTATATATTACCATTCATTTTTAAATGTTTAATAAAAATATTTACGTAAGTCACTGACTTTGGCATCTGTGATTTTTTTTTAGGTTTTTAAAATCTTTTAGTATCTAGAATTGGACTACTTAGATTCACAATACCAGCAGTAATGCACAAAATTTAATCTATCAATCCCAACATGGTCCAAATTAATTTTGTTGACAAAATTTGAAAGTTTTTCAGTCTTTGAATGGCTCGCTGCATATGTACCCATGCCGATACAATTTGATTTGTCTTTAGTGCTTGTTTGTATTAACTGAGTTTTTTTGCAAAAATGGTAGTCTTATGAGGTGGATGTTTCTTTCTGCAAAACCTTCATCAATGTGGAAATTTTTATCCACCATTATTGCATCAACAAATGGCTCTAGTTTATTTAACACACCAGATTGTTTTGTGATAGCTTTGTCAGATGCTCTTCCACCAAAAGCTTTGCTCACAAATGTAATCACACAATATTAGGCGAAACTTCATGTGATGTGGAGATGGTAAAAACCCTGGATTGTTCGTCTTCCTCTGATGTTTTGTTGACTGAGCTCAGCTCCAACAACGTTTCAGCTGCTGTTAATTTTTTTTCAGCCTCATGATCAGTGCTGTTCCCAGGGTCTCCTGATAGCAGGTAAAAAAATTCACTTAAGTAATGAGCAACTTCTCCTATGTAAACCATATTCTATGTTAACAGATGTTTGGCAACATTAGCTGAAGCTGCTCAAGCTGCAGCATGAGAACTTCTTTTATTCACATATGTTGAGCGTAGTGTTTTCTCTAAAGATCGTTTGGGTATGCACTGAGATGGCACTGCATCTTTTTTTAATTGGCACCTAATGGCAACCAATCCTAATTTTAAATCATAATAAACAATTATTAATTAAAGAAATTAAAATAAACATACATGATGTGGAAATGTAAAATACCTGGTGGTGGTGGGAAAAAAATCTTTGTCATTGAAGTGCTTACTGCACACTAACATTCTGTCATGAACCTTTTTACTAATGCGCAATTTAATTGCCCATGGTTTTCTTAGCTTTGAACACTTTGGGAATACATGTAAGCTTAGAAGTTCAGGTAATGATTGGAAGTCCAGCCTACCATGCAACACACAGCATTCCTTTCCAATATAACCTTCAGTGCTAGCATGCTCTCTTCGGTATGAGCACCACGGTTATCTGTTTTGGCAGCCATCTTGGCTGAAAAACAGCACCTTCTGTTGGATTTGGCACTTAACAAATTTTTGGTTTTTCTATTTCTTTGGACAGCTATTCATTTTCCTTATATTTTTTTAAAAATGTGCGAATGTTTTTAGGGTGTGTCAGCATCATAGATCTTTCTTTCAAATGTTTTTCCATTAGACTTTACATTTTATAAAAAAACTTGCTCTGTCTTTGTTATCAGGATTATTAAATTTAAGTATAATATTAGAATTTCTCTTAGCAATGTCAAGATGATCGTAAAACAGAACTAGATTGCCATCTTGTTGTAATTTGGGAAGTGGTGTCGGATGAATGCATCTGATCTACAGTGTCTACACCACCATCAGTAGCATTGTAGTCCAAATCTATCACAGCCGTGTTAGTTTTCTGATTAACTTTAAGTGTGTCATGCATAATTGAAAGAAAAATTACAGCTTTGTTTTTCTTTGAAACTATTGAGCAATACAATAATAATACTGAAAACCAAATTGACATTAATTAATTTGTCTGGGTTTGTTTGGAAGGAATTCTGCAGGCTTTTAATGTTTCTTTTTCTTTATTGTTTCTTAAAAGGTAAGTTCTTTATTCAATAAATCTATGGCAAAATGATACTACAGACAATTACTACAGTAGCTTTCTTTTTGTATTTTCTATTCACACAACTGATCACCAACTCCCTCCAGCTCTGCAAGCCAATAATCATAGCCTGACTTCATAGCTGAGACTCTCAAAAATGTATATACCAAATCGTTTCCCAACAATGACCTTTCCCTGGACACACCCTACCACTACAACCCTGCAGCTCAGTATAACGCAGGACAACACTCCATTCTCCACAGAGGACATTACGAGTGAAAATCAAAAAAATTAATCCCCACAAATCTCTTGGTTTTGACCAGGTTATGGGGCTTGTGGCCATTAATGCATATAGGGCAGTCCCCATGAGTTTTCTTATCATCTTCAACAAATTCTTGGATCAGGTTATTTTTCAAAACATGGAAGATCGCTATGAGTAAAGTTTTCAACAATGGAAATAAAAGAACGACCATTTATTTTAACAAATATAGGCCCATCTCCCTCCTGCCTGTCATAGCCAAGGTGCTAGATGCCTTCATGACAGACAGGATCATCCACCTCTACAAAAGCCGTGGTCTTAATGTAATTTTGAAATTTCAACCACTTTGAAAGCAGTGAATAATTACCAGAATGGCTTCATGAGGGGGAAGAGCATGATTCAGGCACTCATTGCTTACATTAAAAATGCAAAGGCTTACATACAATCGGCACACTTTTATGGTGTCTTTGGATTTCAAAGTTGCATTCAACCATGCCTGGTGGTCTGCCATTCGGAGTCAACTCTTTGACTCTTGCTGTTCTGGAAACATCCACAGTCTAGTCTGCAGTTATCTGTCACACAGGATCATCTGCAACAAGCACAATAGTAAGATCATGCATGTGCAGTAGGTAAATAAGGGCTGCCTCAGGGCTCCAAGGCAAACCTGTACCTTTGGAATGTCCTGCACAACAGCATGTTCGGACTAACAGGAAAAATTGATAGCACTCTTGACCCCTTCATCCAGGCATATGCAGATGATACAATCATCTTGCTCTCACATGCTAATTAGGAACACCTTCAACTACATATGAACAAAACACTAGAAATCATATCTACTTAGAGAAGTCGTAACAAGTTAGTGATCAACGCTAACAAATCCAGCACTATTTCCTTTTCCAGGGCTAACTCCCTGGCCAAGAAGTCTTCCATTGTTATTGATGGATGCAAGATAAAAGCCATGGATTGCATCAAGTATCTTGGCATAGCCACTAGTTCAAGCACATTTGTGACATATGACAAGGACTTAAATGCAGTTTATTCATTAAGGACCATCTCTAGGAACACTTGAGGTCTGAACTCAAGGGCCACTAGGATTATTTATACTAGTGTTATTGTTCCAATTCTAACCTATGGGTGTGAGATTTGGGGTGGTGTGACAAGAAAGGGGCACAACAAGAGATAGATTTGCTCTGCTCAGTGGGTTGCAGCCCATCCACCCAATTGTAGAGTCATCACTTTCTCGTCTGCAATTTTTAAAAATTGCAAAACTTATAAATTTCCACTGGCATCTGTCTGCTGACTGTTCTTCCTTAATGTCGAGAACAGATGTAGTCAGATAAAATCGATACGAGATATGGAAAGCTTAGAGGAAGGAAGCACAACTAACTGTATACAAATTTCCAGTATGAACTGGTAGTTGTGTTACTTTAATTCAAAATTTTCTCTCGAACAGAGTTAGACAGATGTTTGACATCACTCTATTCTTAACAGGAAAAGCGTGATGTACTGTACAGGAGCAAGACACAACTAAAATCAAGAGCATTATTGCGAAGAATTGCAGTTTGGCATTGTAATGATGTCCCCTCGATGTGGGTTTCTGTCTGTGGTGAGGGGACCTCCCAGAGATGGTTTTGTAACTCTTCTTTACCGTCCCTGGAATCTGAACACCCATCCACGTGTTTGCCGTGTGTTGTGGCCCATATGCCTGAAAGGGGGATCCTGGTAGTTGAGGAGCAACATAATGTCTCCAACACCCTGCTTTGGCCCCTGCTTCAGATAAACAGTAGGTTCAAATCAGGCTGGTTGTTGAGTCATTCTTGACCTCGGCCTGGAGTCAACTGATCGATGCAGACCGGGTGGACACGTCAGACAAGATGTGCTCTTCTTGACTGCATTGAGAGGGTATAGCTCTTGGGAAACCCCGGGGCCGTATTCTGGTTATCGTCTCTCGTCTTTCACAAGCTGGTCGCTGATTGGCTAATCATTTGTTCACGTCTTGAGAGATCATCGTGTCTCTCTAAATGCGATTCTGGACAACTTTTTATCTCTTAGCTTCTCTCGTTTATCAGAGACGAGCGGATAGTTGTCTTTCGATCGGTCTTTCATCTTTTGCCTCAATTTCGTTATATCCAATATGGACGACTTGATGTTACTCGTGCTGTACAATCGTATTAGAGAACGTTCTCTATCTTGGCAAAAAATATTTTGAGAGAGAAAACGCTTCTGATTTTTTTCCAGTACCTACACAGATTTCATTTTTTTTTTTTAATTATCTTACATCAATTACTGAACTATCGAAAATGATATTAATCTTACTTAGATAGTTAAGGAGAAATTAGATGGTAATATTTCGAAAAAGATCTAAGTATGCACGCTTTTTTAACGTAGGTTATTAAAATTTTTATTTGTTAAGAGACAAATTGACATTACAATCTGTAAAAACATTATAAAACAAATAACATAACTGTGTCGAAATTATGTGCTTTATTTGAACATGTACTCTGCATTTTCGAAAATTTTACAATTTCATTGGCTAAAATTTTATACCGTGTTGCGCGCGCAGATAACCCGAACATGTATAATCAACCGAATAGAATCGTGACGTCAACGACAACAATAAGATTGTTACGAACGACCAGAATTGTCACTTTTTATGAGAGACTAATTTCGTTTCTCGCTTTGACGTCATTCGTCGGTGAAAGAAGAGACGAGAGATAAGTGACCAGAATACGGCCCCTGGTGTGACGGTCTATGGAAATTTTCCATGTGATGGCATCCCCTAGTTGGGCCTCATGGTGGGTGGGGTCACTAGGAGCTGAATAATTATTACTAAATATGGATCTATTAAAATCGAAACAAACATGTACTGATGCATTGACACCAAAGGTTAGTTTCTTTAGTTAACCATCTTACCTCATCGTTCATGCTATGGGAGAAACACCTTTATCAAAACATTTGTTTTTTTTTTATTCAGAAATTGTTGGAAATCTGAAAAAAACACAAAAACTGAGGTCAGGAGATCTGCTTGTAGAAACAACCTCATCTCAACAGTCAGCAAAACTTTTGGCAATAAACACTTTCGGAGACATGGAAGTCGCTGTCACCTCACACAGAAGTCTAAACTCATCACATGGTGTGATATCAGAGATCGATCTAATGTCTGAAGATGAAGCAGATATTTAGATCTGCCATTCGGATGAAGGTATAACTGCTGTGCAACACATTTCCATTTGTTGCGATGGCAAGTTAATTACTACTAAACATCTAACTTTTGTATTGTATAAGGATATGCCGAAATACATCTTGTTATGGAGATAAGGGAATGTAACGAGGACCTTACAATGTACGGAGTAAATCGGACAAACCAATCTTCCTCAATTAATTTTATTAATCGTACGGAATAAACAACTGATTGTTTGATTCCTACAGACGACGATATTCTTACCAATTATAACAATGGCAACGGTTCTGTGATCGAACTAGTAATTACAAAAAAAAATTATAAATTAATACGCGATTAAACTAGGAATATTATACAATTTTTTACACAGAGGTATATACAGTACCCATATTTCAAGTCATACATTGTTACGAAATACGGTTTCTTTTGTCAGCCCC
Source organism: Centruroides vittatus (assembly GCF_030686945.1). NCBI lineage: Eukaryota > Metazoa > Arthropoda > Arachnida > Scorpiones > Buthidae > Centruroides > Centruroides vittatus. Next base: position 145,951 of record NW_027122246.1, on the reverse strand, counting down.
ACGTGGTTATTACTCGGCCCATCACGTATATATAAATTAAGATTTTACGTAAATAACGCTCTTACTAGTCAATCGGGTGATCTTAGAGTCTTCTTTAACACTTGTATATTCTGAAGAGTAGAACCACAGCTGGATGGAATTGAATTGTCCTTAAAGATTCCTCTTCCTTTCTATTTTTCTATCTCTTCTTTCTGTCCAATCTCGCTAGATTCTCCTCACATAAAAAGTGGCTGACATGTGGAAGCGTTTTTTATATCCCCCACCATCCAGGGCTTCGTCTACGATGTTTGCTTTTTTCCGGCCAATCCAAAACCGCGATACAGCCATGACATCAAGGGCGGTACAGGTCACATGACAAAGATGGCTGCGTGTTGCAACTAAAACCCGATACTTATCTCGTAGCAACGGAATGAGATTACATTAACATTTCAAAATATCAAATTATAACAACAGTCGCGGAGCACTACACTTTAAACATAAATTTTAATCATAATATGTGATTTATGTACATTTATACATAATATTTATTAACAGAAACAATTTAAGGAACTAATTTTTAAAATAAAGTTTATAATTTACCAAGATCTGTATTTGGACCTTGTAAAAGAGTAGAAAACTTTTCTTAACAAACTAACATTGCCATTTTTTTTCAAATATGAATGAAACAAAAGTAAAGAAAAAAACTTATTTTTGTTTTTTTTCCAAATGTGAACAAATCACAAATAAATAAAGGAAAAACGTTTTTTCTGAATATGAACGAATGACAAATAAATTATAAAAAAACTACGTTTTAAATGTAAATAGAAACATGAAAACTTTTGAATATGTTTTTTTAGAATTTAACATAAATGCAACAATCCGGAGTCAATGAAATGGGCAGTTTTAAAGTTACTTTTTTTTTAATCACAGCCATTGTATTATTCCATTATATGTACTTTTTCCAAACCATTATCCTTCAAAGCTCTGATTACATGTGCATTGGAAAATTGATAAATTCATCAAAATTCTCATTTAGTTCGGTAGAAATAATGTTTAATAATGTAACTCAAAATGTTGAGTAGATTACTCTATAGCATGTGCTTGATGAATATTGAATAATTTTGCACCATCAATTTTTACAGAAAAATTTTTATAATGTGCCTGTGACATATAATAATAAATACAATTAGTTCTTAGAATAATGCTGCAATTATTAAAGAAAAAATCTCAAATTTAAATTTAATTTTTATATGAATAAAAAAAAATATTTGATTCAAACATTTATAAAATAAATAAGAAAAATAATCACCTGAATAATTACAAAAAATTTATCTTAAAATCGAATTTTCACAAATGATATAAAAATAAGAAGAGGACTGCAACTTTTCAATTTGCTCTGTTAAAATATTAAAAGAAGCAATACTAAGTGAATTTTTAATTACAAGACTTATTAATGAAATCATAAAAGTTCCAAATTTGTCCATATCTTAAGTTTACTCACTTTTTTAACCCCTGTATCTGGTAAATTTACTCTCCAGAAAACAAACGTTTTTGGCCTCACTCGAGGTCTGCTTCAGGTTAAAAGAACAAAATAAACTGGCTTCCCAATTATTTGAATTATCCTTCGAGGAACATTTAGCTTTAATATAAATTTGAACATAATTTTAGAATATATGCGTGCGGCACATAGCGTTGTCGTTTTCTTATTTTTTGCATACCTAACGCCAGGCGTATGAAAGTGCATTGCCGTCTTTAGAGTTTATACATTTCCCTGCACGGCCAGCCCTGTATATTTCCAGGGCTTTGAGGGTCCTGATGTTTTCCATCTGAAAGGCTCTATTTATTAATTTGGCATTGGATAGGTCCACTTAAATCTCTGGATCGGTGGAGTAGGTGGATAAGGCAGTGGTGTAACGAGCATGGTTTATATTGTATCTGTGCTCCTTGAGTTTTGTTGGATGGAACATTTAGTGGAGCCAATTGTGGGATTGCGAAGATTTTTAGGGTTGAAGATCGCAGGTGTGGGTGTTTGATTACCACAAAAGAATGGAGGCGAGCAAAAAAGAAAGATCACAATTAAAACTACCTTTATGTACAAAAAAATTATATACACAATCTCCATATCTACACAGAGTTGGCACATCCGTAGCACGTGGCGGCTCACATAAAGATGTGTGATGAGAACACCAAGCATTCAACAAATTCCAAAAAAGAAAAAAATATATAAACTATTCGCTTCATGATGTTGTAAACGTTGAACTGATTTGCTTATCAGAATATTATAACTTATTTCACAATTTTTCATTCAGATGGGAACGGATTCTAAAATTTGGATTTTAGAATCACACACACAAAGACAAAGAAAGGCCGGTTCACTTTAATACACACAGTACTCGTGACACCTTCTTCCCTCGGACACCTGGAACCAGAATGGGACGTTGCCAGCCCCTCACACTTTATATATTGTGCCCACCGCCAACATAGTGCTGCCATAACAACCACGCCCAAAAATAGCAAATATATACATATATACAATAAAAAAAAAGTAATATTTTACAATTTTAAGTACATAGCGCGTACAGAAATAGATACAATAAAACAAAAATGACAACAATCAGAACATAGACAAGAGAATAAACAATAAAATAAGGTAATTTGACAATATACAAGAACGACACATATGCCCCCTCTAAAATTGGAAATTTTTTTTTAATATCCGCGGTTTAGGGTGACGTAATCAACTTTCCATCACCTGAGATTATAGGGAGCATCCTGTTGAACAATTATGTTGTCTTGCCCCCCTTCAGCAAGTACATTAGTAGTTGGTTCCGGAGTCTGATGGACCTCGGGAGAGGGTCTGTGATAGTTCCCCATGCACGTGTATGATTGCCGATAGTCAGTTTTCTCCTTGTCATTATTATCAGTTCCCTTGGCCTCAGCCACTTGGTCTCTCCTTCTAACTCTTCTGTCGGAGTTTTTCTTTTGCCCGTAAAAAGGTTTAAGTTGGTCTATGTGTATGGTTTGGTTATCCTTTAACTTTCAGCTTCTCACCCTGACCACCACATCACTAAGAATTTCCTCTACCTGGAAAGGACCTGTATACCATGCAGAGAATTTTTTGTGTGTAACTTTTGACAGTTTCTTGATTAATACCAGGTCCCCAACTCTGGATTTCCTCAATTGCCTGTTTTTATTCCAATACTTTCCTTTTTTAGCTAATTGCTCTCTGCTGAACACGTTTGCCGCCTCACGACAGACCTGGAGCTTGCGGATTAATTTTTCATGGTAATCCAGTGCCTTTGTAGCGACTGGGTCTCTGTCTAGTGTACGGGTTTCACCAAGGATGATGGGATCAAAATTATACAGCAGGAATGATGGCGTTTCACCAGCAAGCCATGAATGGTGGTGTGATAAGCCAGTAAAGCGGCTGGGATGTAATTATCCCAATCAACATTATCGCCGTTAGAAATCCTTGCGATTATTTCAATTATAGTTTTGTTAGCCCTTTCGCATGTTTCATTAGAGGTAGGTCGATATGCAGTCGTTCTTTGATCAATGTTCAGTATTTTAGTTACATCATTTATCAGTTTCGAGGTCAAATTTGTACCCAGACCGGAGATAAGAGTCTGCCTGCCACGGTAACGGCACACAAAATTTTTGAACAGACAGTCTGCTATGGTCTTTGACTTTACTTCAGGGACAGGGATGGCCTCGACGAATCATTTAAACGTATCGATAAAAACGATAATGTACCAGTTTCTCTTCCATGATTCGGGCATGGGGCCTATTACATCCACTGCGATCACTTGCATCGGCTTGTTCGGGTGAGTTACTTTTTGAATAGGTGCCCTATGAGCAGTGCGATTGAATCTTTGGCAAGTAGCACATCTGGTTACAAAATTGTTAACTTTCTTACTCATATCGGGAAAGAAATATTTATTTCTAATTTTCTTCAGCATTTTTTCCACACCACCGTGCCCACTTATCTCATGGTAATGTTCAGTTAGAGGGATCTGGGCAGAATCACCTACACAAAGGCACTTAACAAGCTCGCATCTATGATTCATCCCATTTTTTTATCAGGAGACCATTACTCACTTTAAAATTACGGAGACAAGTGGGGGTGCCGCCAGCTTTTTGCTGTACCAACGTGTCATGGGTCTTGATTATCACTTTGTTGGGATTCAATCACCCAATCATTAACGCTCTTAGTGTTATCATCATCAGGTGGAGATACGGAATTGATATTTACTTTGACTTCAGGTGAGATCTTCTGATCCTCATGGGAGTGAGACAATATGTCAGCCACTTTATTTTCTCTGCCTTTCACATGCACCATCTGGATGTCATAACTGGCTATCTTGATAGCCCATCTCATGAGTCAGCAGTTATTGTTATTCATATCTCTGAGGAAAACTAATATGGTGGTCAGAGTATACAATTATCGGCCTACTCAGGACCAAAAAACGGAAGTGGCGGAGGGCCGTCAATAGCGTGAGGCATTCCTTCTCTACTATTGAATAGTTAATAAGCCATGTAACTTTTTGCTAAAGAAGCCGATAGTAGCGAGATGACCACCATGCTTCTGATGTAAGGCGGGCCCCTCAGCCTGATCAGACGCATCTGTATAGAGGTGGAATTTGGATGTGAAGTCAGGATGTCTCATTGTTGGAGGAGTGGTTACAGCTCTCTTTCGGTTGGTAAAGCTGTCTTCACATTTTTTCGACCACTTAAAACGATGCCCTTTTTTGGTTAATTCTGTGAGTGGCAAGGATATGCTGGCAAAGTTTTCTATAAAAGGCTGGTAAAAACTGAGGGCTCCAAGAAATGAATGCACTTTTCTCACTGTTCTAGGCGGCGGTATTTCAAGGAAGGCCTTTATGTTATCAGGATCCGGCGAAATCCCCTCATCGCTTATTATGTGCCCTAAATACTGAACGGAAATTACTGCAAATCTGCATTTTGAGGGCCTTAGTACTAATTCAGCCCTTTTTAGGATGAGGAGTACATCTCTTAACAACTTGCTGTGTTTGTTCATATTCTTGGAAAAAAGTATTACGTCATCCTGGAACACCAAACAGGAGATTCCTACATACTTGGAGAGTATCGAGTTCATAATGCTCTGGAAGTAGCGCCCAGAGTTTTTTCCACCCTGGGGCATGTGACAAAGTTGGTATTTTCCCCAGGGGGTGGAGAAGGCAAACACCTCACAAAGGTGGGGCGCAACAGGAATCTGGAAGTAACCAGAATTTAAATCCAAAACGGAAAATATCTTTCCACTCTTCAATTGAACCAGGATGTAGTCAATTTGCATTAGAGGGAAGTCTTGACCCTTGGTGACTTCATTAACCTTCCTTAGGTCTAGCGTGAAACGGATCTCCCTGTTATTTTTTGGTACAATATGAGCTGGTGAGAATCAGAGTGGTGTAAGTCAACTTTTAGTCAATTTAAGTTTTTTAAATGTTTGTTAGAATCTCTTTAAAAAAATAAAGTTACATGTTTAAACAAAAAAAATTACCTTTTTGTTATCACAAATTATTACTCTTTTTAGTAGTGTAGGCCTTATATACCTGCTGATTACTGAAAAAAAATTAAAAGGATCTAAATGACTTACACCACTATCAATCTAAACACAAATAAGGATTCAATAAAATATATGACTTACATTGTTACTGATTTCACTTTATTAATAAAAAAAATTAACATTTACACTTTGTATCAAGGTCAATAATATCTTAAATATAGCTTTCATTGGAAAATGAGACATTTTTTGATTTACTTGAGTGTTTTTAGTCCACAGTTTCATCTTCTTCATCGCTTAAAGGCTCAAGATACAGTAGAGGCCCAATATCCTCCTCTTCTTCATTGACAGCAGTAACAATGTTTTGAAAAAACCCATGGTAAACTGGGGGAATGAATGGAAGGAGGTCAATCATATCCTTTTTCTTCTTTTCGCTTACTGGTCTTGTTCTTGAGTAGAGTTTTCCCATTGGAATATTTTTCAATTGTACTGGCCTACCCTTTCGTCCTGTTGGGGTGATATCTATGGTGTCAAACTGTACCATGTCTTGAATGGTCTCTTTATACTGGATGCTATAGGATTTAGCCTTTTCATACCTAATCCACTGCATTTGCAGCCAATTTACTGCTGTTTTGCTTTCATTTTTTTTCCTATTTGATATGTTTTGTTCCAATGCGGATGTTGAAAAAAATTCATCATTGCCCATCTCACAAACAATAAATTTCTTTTTTCTCCAGCAGCTGGTCATGATTTGTTTCCAATCATATGGTAGGTAAATAGCCTTTCCCTTTGCAGCTAGTTCTACCGAACCAAAATCTGAATCATTCGGTAAGAAAGAATGACCAGACACTAAAAACTTCTGGTCGATTACTTCGATGTCTGTTTCATTGCTTTGTAAAAATCTCATTAGTGCCAAAGCCATTTTTATGTTTCGGTTTTGACCGGTACAGGTATCACTGTAAATTATGACATGTTTCTTGTCTCGAGCATGTAGTTTTAGATGCTTTATGACACAAGATGAAACTTCTTGAGAGCCTCTGGAGGCGATAGTTTCGTCCCAAAAATAAAATACTCCAGCTTCCGTCTCAAGATTATGAACTCCAAAGTTATAGCAATACATGTTTCGTTTATAATAAGCATCTGAAACAGATAAGACTGGAAATGGCAGTGCTTTTTGTAAATCAACACTACATACATAAATGTCCGGGTTTGTTTTAACGTTCTCCGCATCAGTTTTCATGCATTCCCTTGCGAGTTCAGCTTTCCGTAAATGGAGTTCATGATCAATGTTCAGTTGAGACAATTCATTCCTACTCAATTCAGGATTGCTTATTTTTATTTTGAATGTGTCACATTTTTTGCAAGTGTCTTTTTTTGGTTTGTAAAAGTGAAGATTGAATTTGGTGTTGAAAACATATCTATAGAAATGCTCCTTAACCGGCGATTTCTGATCTTCCTGACACTTTTCCACATACAATAAATACATTTTTCTAATATTTAAACTGTCACAAAGGTACCTTCGATGTTCATTGTTCTTCCTGGTATAGTGACTCTGGTAGGAAGGAAATGACACGATATGTTTGCAGACATAATCTATATCTTCCTCTGGGATTTTCCTTGAAGGACAGCCTTTTATCCCTCTGAGATCTTCTCCAGGTAACTTACCTTCAAAAAGTTTTTTCAAAGCTCTTGTAACACGACCGTCTGACACACAAAATGTACTGAGAAAATACTTTTTGCATACTGCAACTGATATTCCTTGACTCTTTTTTAAAAAATATTTGTTTGCCCCATCTCTTAAAATACCACCCTCTTTACGTGGCCTTCTTTGCTTGATCTCAGTTCTTTGAATTAGCCCGCATATATAAGTATTTTGTTGCTTAAAATCTCCTAGTTTCCAGAAAGACTGAAACATAGATTGTCGCTCTTCGGTTGTTACTTTCTCATGGCAAGCCATTTTACAACTACATGGGATATCTGAAAATGTTTTCTTTGGTGTTATTTGACCATTAACATTCACATACCTCTCACCAGAATTTCTCGGTTTCTTAGCAATGCTTTTCTTATGGCATTCAGGCTTCCTGAGCCTTTTTCTAGTTTTAACTTTAGCTTGTGGACCGATGAAACCATTATTTTCATCTGACTGATTATCTGATTCTGATGTACTAGAAATTAATCTATTTCTTCTTCCTATAAGGTTAAGTCTTTGTTCTAAAGGCGTAAGCCTATTTAAATTGTAGTCAGGATCCATATCCACATCATCGTTTGATTCAGTTGAGTCTGATTCACTAAGTAAATGTAACCTATTATAAGTTTTTTGCATAGACCTACTCATCTTTAAGTTATTTCAATGTCTGTTCAATTAAAAATAATAGTATTTTTATAAAATTCAGTTAATAAACACAGGCCTAACCTCAAAATGTCAACAGAAACACTTTTCTCACATTTCAGTTATAAAATAAGATTGCATCAGTTTTTAAACAACTTACTGTGGCAGAATATCACACATGTTTGTTTGCATAAAACAACAGTATGTATTAATTTCAAATATAACACAAAACCATTCACTATTCACTTAGCAACACAAGCTTGTATGTAAAGAACTTCATCAGATGACTTACACCACTCTCATTCTCAACACATTACCAGTTTAGTGTGAGATGACAATGAAGTGCTGCTCCCAAGTGGCCAATGGGTGAACTATTGACTTACTTCACTCTCAAACTTAACAGAATGGGGCATAACAATATTAAATATTGACTTAACTCATTTTTTTATATTTTTTGACTTACACCACTCTGATTCTCACCAGCTCATATGTATGGGAGAGTTCTATTCAGATTTTGATGGCTCAATTATACAGGCTGTCAAATATTGCTCAATTATTTCCTTTAATTTTGGCAAGTACACATGCGGAATACAGTATTGACGGGAGTAGATAGGGTGATCTGTGCACAGATCTAAATTATGAACGAATTTGGTCGCTCTGCCAACTCTTCTATGTTTTCGCTGAATACATCGGAAAAATCCCTAATGATGTCTTGTATCTCCAATGCTTGATCGTGGGGAGATGCAATAAGTCTAATTGTCTGGTTTGGTTTGACGATTTGGGGCATGTGTTGTTGCGCAGCTTGGCCTGTGTTGCCTTTGTGCCAAAAAACTATTACCAACCAACCAACCAGCACCATTCTCCATAAGGTGTGCTATTTTAGTCAAAATTTCTGGGCAAGCACACAAGAAGTTTATTCCGAGGATACGTTGGTTGCCTACCAAAATTTCGGAGTCGATGCTGATGAATTGAGTTGGAACGACCTTACTACTGAATTTCACTTTAAACAAAAACCCTCTGTTGCCTTTCATGATTCCTTGGATACCCCTTTCACTCTTACGTTGACCACATTGCATTGATGGCCCATGTCCCCCAGAGACTCAATAATTTATTGGTTGATGAGGGACTTCTCAGCCCCGGTATCAATTAACAAGCTTACTGCACTGCCATTAATTTTACCAGAGATAAACGGGAGCTGGTGCTCATTAATTCTTGGTTTGCTAGCCAGTTCAATAGTCAACCTGGCTTTCACAGTGGCTCCCTTCGAGTTTAACTTTAACGGGCAATTAGCACACAAATGATTTTTACTTTTGCAGATAAAACATTTCCTCATTCGATTGGTTTTCACTCTTTGACCACTTACATCCTGTTCTTTAGGTCTTAGAGACAATCTCATGATTGCATTAGATAACTTCGACACAGTCTCTTCCAGACTGGCCAGTCTGTTTGACAACTCCGCCGCATCGGTCAAGACCCTTTCAGGTGGTTTTGTTTTACTAGCGGGGGGCATGACGACCTAACCTACTTGAAGTTCCTTAAAGCCGCATATTTGCTCTATTTTATAGAGCTTCTCCACCAACTCAACTGCATCGTTAAACGACTGAGGCTCCTGTTCCAATAACCTTCATCCTCAGACCGGGGATGAGCCCTTGGATGAATTGACTACAAAGCATTTCACTTCTTAAAGTAGCCATATGGGGATTCGTACAAATCATTTTCTCGAACGCAATACATAAACGAACTCTGTACTCACTGACAGTTTCCTCGCATCTCTGCCTTATACTGATAAAGTTTTTTAGAGTGTCCCCCTCACTTTGCTTAGGTCTGTGGAAGCTGCTTATGAGAGAAGATTCTATTTGATTATAGTCGTTGCCGTATGCTGCACGTAGATCCATCAATAGGTTGAAAGGTTTGCCCTTCAACCTCGATTGCACTACTACTAATCAAGTCCCATTGCTTTATTCTGCAATAGATGAGACTTCCTCCAATATGTCAAAGAATTGCTTGATTGAAATATTATCAGTCTGTGATTTAGAAAACATCGGGATCATTCTTAAATACCCGGTGATGACTGGGGTTGCATTAACCATGTCCTGTTTACCTTGCCGGGTTGCTGTGCTTGTCACAAATCTGTCGCAATTGTTCAAGTCCTACTGTGCTCGCTGTCTCCATTATCACACGTGGTAATCTTGTCGCGGACGCCAATATGTGGGATTGCGAAGATCCTTGGGGTTGAAGATCGCAGGTGTGGGTGATTGATTACCACAAAAAGATGGAGGCGAGCAAAATAGAAAGATCACAATTAAAATTACCTTTATGTACAAAAAAATTATATACACAATCTCAATATCTACACAGAGTTGGCACATTTGTAGCACGTGGCGGCTCACATAAAGACGTGTGATGAGAACACCAAGCGTTGAACAAATTTAAAAAAAAAAATATATATAAATTATTTGCTTTGTGATGTTGTAAACGTTCAACTGATTCGCTTATCAGAATATTATAACTTACTTCACAATTCTTCACTCAGATGGAAACGGATTCTAAAATTAGGATTGTAGAATCACGCACACAAAGACAAAGAAAGGTTGGTTCACTTTAATACACACAGTACTCGTGACACCTTCTTTCCTCGGACACCTGGAACCAGAATGGGACGTTGCCAGCCCCTCACACTTTATATATCGTGCCCATTGCCAACATAGTGCTGCCATAACAATAACGCCCAAAAATAGCAAATATATACATATCTATATATATAATCGAGACGAGTTGATATATAATAATAATCAGCGCAGAGCCCAAACGGTTCGGAGTTTAAAGTTGAAATTTGGTACGCAGTTAGGGTACGTCAGGAGAACGCACACTAAGAAGGGATTTTTCGAAATTCCTCCTCACGGGGGAGAGGGACAGAATTAAGTAACAATGGAAGTATGAAGCAACAATGGAAGTATGAAGTAATAATGGAAGTGTCAACAATGGAAGTGTTAACAATAGAAGTGTTACGTAACAATGGAAATGTTAAGAGCCCAAACGGTTAAGAGTAGAAAGTTGAAATTTGGTACATAGTTATGGTATGTCACAAAAACGTACACTAAGAAGGGATTTTTCGAAATTTTTCCCACGGGGAGAGGGACAGGATTAAGGCTTAACACTTCCATCAACAATGGAAGTGTTAAGTATCAATAGAAGTGTTAAGTAACAATGGAAAACAAGAGAAGGCGACGTGCAAGATTTACGGGCGCTGGAGGAAAAAAAAAAAGTAATATGTTAGAACATATTTGATTTTCAAATTTAAACAGATTAATTCGGGTTTTCTCAACTTTTTTTTTTAGAACATTCGATGAAAATCGAACGATATAATCAGAACACGTCGTGAAAATCGAACAATATTACAATATTCGATTTTCAAATTTGACTTTTTATTAAAAATATTTAGTTAGTTAATGAAATTACTCTTTTTCTTCTGTGACTATAACGTAATAATGTTAATCTTCGCTATCATTACTTTTGCCCGAGCAACGCCGGGCCTATCTGCTAGTAATGGTATAAAATATTTATTAACAGTAATTGATGTATTTAGTAAATATTGTTACGTTGTGCCAGTTGTACTATTTTAATATACCGAGGTATATTATTTTTGTGAGATTGGTATAAAGTGAGGACTTCACAAAGATATTTACAGGAATTTAACACATTTATTTATATATATACACACACCGAGTATCAATTAAATTATATCTTATATCACAAAGGTTAATCATACAATTATTTAATTACAAGATATTGGTCCTTTCGACAATTGGAAGAAAAATTAACGCTCAAAAAAAAAATTGAGTATGTATTCTCACGATAGTTATACGACGTGAACCTCCGTCTTACTGGTGTAGAACGGGTAACTTTTCTCGCTATCGATCCTTCCTGTGTTTTCTTAATATCGTATACCTTCAAATGTCCGAAGCGCCAGTTGAAGGGACGAAATCAAAAAAAAAAATGTCCTTTTTCCTTTCGTACATTCCCTTTTATACCTCCTTCCATCCGGGGAATTTCTCTAACCCGTGACACAGGGTGAACCAATCGGCAGAGCGTATCTGCATGACGCGATACATAGTGAAAACCCGACACGGTTAACGGAATACAAAAAAAAAAATCACAAAGCAATACATAGATCAAACAAAATAGTAGCGTAGCACTACATATCTCCCCCCAAAAGACTTATATCCCAAAATGCAGTTTACGAAAGTCAATTTTCTTCCCCCTCAAGTTATACGGTTTTCTTTTACTCTCTACTTCTCTAAGATCTTCCCCTTTTTCCTCACTTACGTTCTCTGCTTGTTTACCGCTCAGATTACATTTTCCCATACGGAAGTCTACTAATTCCTCTTCTTCCCCTACCTCGACAGGTGATTCCCTTAACCGATTCCTCCTTCTTTTCTTAGGTTTTATATCACTATAACACGGCTTAAGACGGTCAACGTGTACTGTATCAACATCCTTCATATTGCAACCTTCCACGCGGTAGGTCGTAGGGTTCACAATTTTAGTGATACGGAAGGGCCCCACGTAATTTGGTGAAAATTTCTTTCTTTTAACTCCCATTTTCTTAACCCATACCTTCTGACCTTCGCTAAATTTTAACAATTTCCTACTCTTACTCCTAGTTTCTCTACTCTTCCGGTTACTATCAGCTGCCTGATTATGGGCTAGTTTCCTTAACGAATGTAATTTTGTGACAATAAAGGATCTACGTTCATTAATCGGTACTTGAGTGGTTATGCAATCTAATGCAGGGGTGCGCGGATCGATGCCGAATAAGAGGAATGACGGTGACTCCTTAATGGACAGATGATAGGTATTATTGTAGGCAAAACAAGCCGGGGGGATTAAGTCATCCCACTCAGCGCCTTCCTCGCCCGCCGACTTAGCGATCATGTTTATCAAAGATTTATTTGCTCGCTCGCACATGCCGTTTGAGCAAGGTCTATAAGAAGTTGTGATGTTGCGTCTGATTCCTAACCATTTGCAACAATCACTAAACAATGAAGATAAAAAATTTGTCCCCCGATCGGACACTATTATTTCGGGCACACCATATCTACAAATTATCTGATTAAATAGTATGTTGCTAACAGACCAGGCTGTCTGGTCCTTTAAGGGATGGGCCTCCATGAATCGTGTATAGATATCGACGATGACCAATATGAACCGATTTCCCTTTTTTGAAGTGTGGATGGGTCCAATTATATCTAGGGCTATTTTCTGGAATGGGTTTTCTGCCGTCTCATTGGCTTGGAACGGGGCTTTACCGCTATGGATATTATATTTCTGGCATTTTTCACACGATTTGATAACGTCCTCGACCTTAGGCTTGAGTTTCTTAACAAAATAGTTTCTTTCTATATTTTTAATGGTTTTAATCACACCCCAATGCCCAAGGAGTTGGTTCTCGTGAATAGCTTTAATTAATGCTTTATCAATATCCTCCCCCACACACAATTTCTCCACATACCGATCCCGCCCTTTAAAGAATTCTCTCCTATAAAGACAGCCGTTTATGACCCTATAATTAGCTATCCTATCACTTAAATTGGTGTCACCATCGTTTCTTAAGAGATCCCTTTTTATGGGTCCAAAAGTGTCATCACGATCTTGAGATTGACCTATTTCCTCCTTACTTGGAATTCTATTCTGAGGGGTATCTACGTCGAGGTGATTAATATCAACATTTCTAGACAGGAAATCTGCTACGGTATTATCCACACCCTTAATATGTTTGACTTCGATATTGTAATCCATTAGTTCCATCACCCAACGTGTCAAGCGGCGACTCCCGTTATTAATATTATTTAAAAATATCAACGGCTTGTGGTCTGATATTATTATCGTTCTTTGCCCTAAGACAAGGTATTTAAAATGTCTCAAGGCAAGGACAATTGCAAGGCACTCCTTTTCTATGGTGGAATAGTTTAATTCCGCCCCTTGAAATCTTTTACTGTAGTAACCAATTGGGGCTAACTCACCATTATGTTCTTGCTCAAGGACGCCAGCTGCCGCCTTATCGGACGCATCTGTATGCAGATAAAAAGGTTTGCAAAAATCAGGGTGAGCTAAGACAGGTGGGGATGCAATGGCATCCTTTAACCTTTCAAATGAGTCTTGGCAACTGGGGTTCCAAATGAACTTCTTACCCTTCTTTGTCAGATCGATTAAGGGGGCCGCAATATCAGAGAAGGACCGGATGAAATTCCGGAAGAACCCTATTGCACCTAAAAAACTTCTTACTTCCTTGACGTTACTAGGTCGTTTTATCTGTCTTATAGAGTCCACGTTTCTGGGGTCAGGCCTTATACCCTTGCTATTTAATATGTGTCCCAAATAATTAACCTCCTCAGCCAAGATCTGACATTTTTTGGAGTTCACCTTAAGACCTTCATTTATTAAGGTTTCTATTACTTGTTCGAGAAGTTCCAGGTGCTCATCCAACGTTTTGGAGAATAACACTATGTCATCCTGGAAAACGAAACAGCTACTTCCAACAAATCTAGCGAGAACCTTAGTCATAACGAATTGGAAGTATCGGCCACTATTCTTCCCGCCTTGTGGCATTCTACAAAGCTGATACTTCCCCCATGGCGTAGTAAACGAGAAAATATGCCTGACTTTAGGATCTAACGGGATTTGGAAGTACCCCGCCTTTAAATCCAATACAGAGAAAAATTGGTTGCCTTCTAACTGAGAGAAAATATCGTCAATCCGGGCCATTGGAAATAATTGCGGTTCGGTAATTTCGTTTATTTTGCGGAGATCGAGGGTGACCCGGATTTCCCCAGAGTCCTTGGGGACAACATGGATGGGGGAGTTCCAACTAGAGGTACTTTCTTCACATATGCCTGCTTCTAATAATTCACCGACCTTCTTCTTGAGGGCCGGTAAATAGTTATACGGAATCCGATATTGCTTGATGTTGATGGGACGATCGGACTCTAACTTAACGGAATGCACATAATTGATTGATCCAGCAATATCGGTAAGTTCATTCGCGACGGCATTCGGGTACTTGTTTAACACTTCCATCACCCTATCTCTTATCTGCTTATCAATATGTTCAAGCTCCCACATACACTTGCTTGGATCAGCCTCATTATTTATGTTTATACAGAAGTCCTTATTTCCCTCTCCATGTTCTGGCTTGATCACTGGACCTAACTCAACCAATACTTCCGGATATTTACTAATAATGTCCATCCCAAAAATAAAATCATAACAAACACCTCCTGGAAATTTGACACTAGGGATCCTTATTTCTATTTCACTCTCATTACTAAATCTACACCTAGCAAGTAAGGCTTCCTCACTATTGATAATAGTCCCAGACATCCCTTTAATACAAGTATCATTATTGATAATCCAATTCTCATTCTTTAACCTCACCCAGTCCATAAGCTCATCCTTTACAACAGTTCTCTCAGCACCCGTGTCCACAAGCCCGTTAACCTTCCGACCTAATAAGTTACCAACAATGATCGGTAACCCGCGTTCAGTCAGGTATATGCACCTGGTCAGTTCTATACTAG
This sequence comes from Centruroides vittatus, assembly GCF_030686945.1. NCBI lineage: Eukaryota > Metazoa > Arthropoda > Arachnida > Scorpiones > Buthidae > Centruroides > Centruroides vittatus. The sequence continues at coordinate 130,545 of NW_027122246.1, read as the reverse complement.
CAAGTCGGTCATTTGCCTGACCATCCAAATGACCGTTGATTAGTTTAAATTATGTCGCCTACATTGTCTAGACAAATGCCCTTTCTTGCCACACGAGTAACATCTACGAGGTTCGTACTCTTTCCTGGGGCCTTTGCCCTCCTTAATACACTCCATCATCGACGACAAGGATTCCCCTAACTGCTTAATCTGTACTTCCAGATCCGCTACCCTATTACTCAGTTTACGTTTATCATCATCTGGTTCTCTCTCCTGCTCTATACTAGTACATACTTCATTAATGCTACCTCGTTTCCCACAAGCGGCCTTAATATCCTCCTCGCTTTCAGCTTTTATTATAGCTTCATCTAGGGTTTTCGGTCTTCCTTGCATCACAGGTTTACGTATTTCAGGTATCAACCCTTTCATGAAGCATTCCTTCACTGTATTGTCTCTTAGCATAGCTAAGTTGGGGTTCCTTGTTACTGCGCGAGAGAACAAGGATTTTATACGAATACTATATTCACAAACGCGCTCTCCCCTTTTCTGAGAGATCTTAAGTACTAAGTCAAAGGGGTCTTTTTCCCTCTCCTTATGACCGAAACATTTTTCTAAGGCTTCCTTAATTTCCTTATAGGTCTCTGCCCCCTGTTCCCTCAGGTTGAAAAATATGGACAATGGCTCACCTTTCAGTCTTGCTTGAATGACTGTGATTCTTACTTTTTCGTCCCAATTAGCCAACGCAGCCACATTCTCCACAGTTTGAAAAAACCGATATATGTCCAGTACGTCACCTGGTGAGTTAGAGAAGCAAGGGATCATCCCCATAAATCCTGTTACTATTGGCACATTACACATCTCTGTTATACTCGATGACTGCACCTCACTAGAGACTTGGTCCTTCATCTTACAACCAGACTTAAGTTTCGCAATGTACAATAACTTAATCTAACTTAGTCCTCTTACAACACACAATTCCCTTTTTACACCAATCCTGTCGCGGACGCCAATGTACTATTTTAATATACCGAGGTATATTATTTTTGTGAGATTGGTATAAAATGAGGACTTCACAAAGATATTTACAGGAATTTAACACATTTATTTATATATATATATATATATACACACCGAGTATCAATTAAATTATATCTTATATCACAAAGGTTAATCATACGATTATTTAATTACAAGATATCGGTCCTTCCGACAATTGGAAGAAAAATTAACGCTCAAAAAAAAATTGAGTATGTATTCTCACGATAGTTATACGACGTGAACCTCCGTCTTCCTGGTGTAGAACGGGTAACTTTTCTCGCTATCGATCCTTCCTTTGTCTTCTTAATATCGTATACCTCCAAATGTCCGAAGCGCCAGTTGAAGGGACGAAATCAAAAAAATGTCCTTTTTCCTTTCGTACATTCCCTTTTATACCTCCTTCCATCCGGGGAATTTCTCTAACCCGTGACACAGGGTGAACCAATCGGCAGAGCGTATCTGCATGACGCGATACATAGTGAAAACCCGACACGGTTAACGGAATACAAAAAAAAAATCACAAAGCAATACATAGATCAAACAAAATAGTAGCGTAGCACTACACAGTAAAGGATAAAAAACCTAAGTCTGTTGCTGAAGCGTTTCAAATTATTTTTAAACGAAATATTCCCAAAAATATACAAACTGATAAACGAACCAAATTTTATAATAGATTAGTAAAAAATTTGTTTAAAAAATATATAATTAATCACTATTCGACTCATTCGGATACTAAGTAGTGAGTAGTGGTGGAAGTGGTGAAGCAATGGTGGGTACTCTGGATTTATCTGGTTACAGGTTTTCAGACGAAGAAACACTTGACGGAGTTTGGGAAAGATTATTATCCTGCAGCTCAAAATTTACATTTTTAGGTAAATGAAGTTACCTTCGATTTCAGAAATATATAAGCACCAATTGCGGGAACTGGATTTCGAAAACTGAGTAGCCCTCTAGCGACGAAAAAGACGAAAATGTCGACACGTAGAAAAATAGCTTCGATAATTAGATTTTTTGGGATAATTAGCAGTTATTTTGGAAGTAAGAAATTATCGTACGAAATTATTATTTATTTTTGAAATTGCCATTTTTATTTTTTTTTCAGGGAAACGGTTTTGCCTTCTCGCGCCATCAGAGGGAGCCAAAATAGCGCGCAACATGGCGGCCGTGTGGAGGTGGGTCAAGATCCCCTCGATAGTTTTGTCGACGGTCTGTCTGGCGGTGTTGTTGATGCTCCTCCGATCCAATGGTGAGTTGACCCATTCCTCTTTCTGAAAAATTCTTTTTCGTCCATCATTCGTCCTGCAATTTTTCCCACCTCTGTTCGTTTGTCCCCGGAACTTCTCTGGCATTCTTGGGTTTCACGTTCTCAATCACACATGGCCTTCGAGTCCATCTGGCCGAATTAGGGCTGTTTCACACTTTGACCGACTGGACCGATTGGTCTGACTCCAAGTCGTGTTGCCATGGCAACAGCAGTTGGCCGACCGACAAGTCGTTCCAGTTGGACAGATTTGAAAAGTTAAATATTTGTAGTCGGGTCGGAGCACTCGGTGAGCTACAGCCAATGAGAGCTTTGAAGCTATAACCAATCAGAGTTTAGATTTATCTGAAGTTAGAAAATGGCGGAAGGTACAGTTTTCTCGGAAGCTTTAATAAACGTAGTCAGAAAATATCCGTGGCTTTATGATATTCGGCAAGCCGATTATAAAGGCAACATTAAAAAAAAATAATTTTTGGACGGAGATTTTCAAGAAACTAAACGTTGAAGGCGTGATTGACTGTAAAATATTCCAATAGATATTGTTGCCAAAGATATGGCCTGACGATAAATTGTAACATATTCAGAACTACAATTTCTGGATACAAATGAAATATGTTTTAAAACAATTCGAAATTCACGATCTTTTTTTATAACGGCCATGTTTTCTGTTTAAATTGAAAAACTATGATTGGCTAGTATACAGTAAATAAAAAAAAGTAATATTTTACAATTATAAGTACATCGCGCATACAGAAATAGATAAAATAACACAAAAATGACAACAATCGGAACATAGACAAGAGAATAAACAATAAAATAAGGTAATTCGACAATATACAAGAACGACACACAATGTATACTAATTCCTGCCTAAATACAAAGGTTCAAAAAGTGAGTACTTATTTAATACCGGTATTCAGACTTGAAGATTTGTTATCTTAAGTTTATTTAATAAGTATTTTTGCTGCAAATAAAAGTATTTCATAGCAGAAAAACACACATTAATTTGTTAAAATTGCTTCTCACCTATTACACAATTTATCTGGATTTTCTGAAAACAAAGTTTGCTAACTATTACAAAATTTAATTAATTTTTTAAGAGTCAGCTGTGTTTAAAATGTGATGATATGCATTTCTTTTTAAAATATATTTTATGAAACTGTCTTTTACGCAAAACTATAAACTTTTTTACATGCTTGTATGTACAGACACACAGATGTGTACATATATACAGAACATACAAGTCGTACAACAGAGAGAACCGTGGTCTGAATTTCGAGCTAATCAAGAATGAAAGTTGGGAAAGATCACAAATTTAAACATGGAATTTGTGTAAAATTGTAGACGAATCAAGACTTTATGGTGATTTTTTAAAATTCATAAAACTCGGTATTTGTAAAGCACTGCTTTAAATTTTGCTAAATGCAGATTAATTATACTTTTGTCGAGAGTGTGTTAAATTTTTTAATATTATTATTAACTCAATAAAAAGTAAAACGTAAAAGACAGGCAAATATCTAGGGACAAACAAACACAAAGTAAATACAGTAATACTACGTTCGTGACTTGCTTTGATTATGATTTACTTACAATCTGGATTGTAACTGTTGCCAGATGAACGTCGAGCTGTTCGCATAGGCAATTTGCTTGAAAAGAACCCAGCTATTACACGTGATGATAAAACTGATGTAATTACGCCAGAATTCGCAAACACCAACAAACAAAACGGTAGGTTTGGTTGTAAATAAATACTGTTTCTTGCCATATATCCAATTAATAGACATGTTTCATCATGTCTTTAGATGTCTTTTTTATTTCTCGGTTGATAGCCTGACACGTGTTTTAGAACCATCTTGTATTTTTCTGTGAGTGTGGGATTGTGAGAACTCTCTTATGACCGAATCTACTTTCAAGAAATTTCTTGAGTCGATTGAAATTGAACCTTGTTTCAGTTGAGATTGAAACAGTCGAGAGAAATTACAATCTAGATTGAAATAATCAGTGCAAATGGAATATAACAAACTAAGATGACTAAGGTGCGGCCTTACCATAAAAGCAGTTATTAAAAAAACTATGTTATAACCATAAGCGAGAGAGTAAAGCCCGTTAAATGTGAAGGCTAAAATATTCTATATTCGCATTAACTGTTTTTATTAGTTGTCGGGACGCTAGGAGTAACAGCACTGTGTTCTATTGTCACAGGTACATACTTCATACACAATGAAAGTGCAGTGAAAGCAAGATAAAGAAATTTTTGTAGATCTAACTGTTATTCAGAGGTTGATATGAACAAACGAACGACAGAATGAATTGTAATTTACAATGAAGCTGTTGGTGTGTTGATAAACGTGGCTTCATTCTAGTGATGTTATGACGTAGACCAGGGGTTCTCAAAGTGGGTGATATTGCCCCCTGTGGGCAGTGAGTAAGTCTAGGGGGCGCTGGAGGCAGGGCACTGAATGGTGACCAAAGGCAAAACTTGGGGTCACTGATGGGTGAGGGGGCGTTGGGTATAACTTTATGGAACAAAGGGGGCGGTGGATCGAAAAAGTTTGAGAACCTCTGATGTAGACAAATACTAAAGTGATTATAGAGACAAATCAAATTTATGGTCGTGTTTTTGGATTGTTAATAACTTTAGCAAGTAACACAAAGCAATATATGTTCTCAAAGTACTTCATCGGTTGCCTCGGAAAAGAAAAATGTAAATAAATCAAATGATGATGATATAAGTCTTCAAATTACTTCATTGGATTGTAAGACCAATTAATACAAAATGATTGAATTGGTATCAAACATTTGTTTTTAATTTGTTATTTTATTTTTACGCTTATAACTGGGCTATTTTAGCATCATTTCTGTAAAAAAAAAATTTTTTTCGGTGTTTGTGATATGACATCATGACATTATATTTTGACTAAATTATTTACTAGTGTAGTTAAAGTGAATTGAATTTTAATCTATGCACTTTTATCATAAACTTAATTTTTGTTTTTGATAATTAACATAAGCATGCCAAATCTTACACTGATTAACATTTATTAAATAAGAGTCGTGTTATAATTAAAATTTACGAAATTTTTTACGTACCTTTTTGACCATTGAGCATTTTATTTTCGACTTTTGAAACACGAAAATATGGGTGCGTTTACTTTTGAGTTAGCAGTGCTAATTCTGAACATCGGAAGTGACGTCTTTAGCATGTGTATTCGTGCTTGCTTGTCCAGTTCGAAAGTATACGCATACACTAACAAGAAATATGGCGGTTTCCAGCATCGATAATATTGTCAAAGCTGCTATTTTAAACGTTACATTACAGTTAGAATTACTTGATTCCAAATCGGACAACGATAATCTTATGAATATGAATGTGGAAAAAATGAAAGAAGACAAAAGAAATGCAAGATCCATAAAAAAAGATAGAAACCTTTGTTGAAGAGATGGTCCTTTTTTATAACCCAACTGATTTTAAACAACATTTTAGACCTACAAAAAAATGTTTTGAAGGTCTCCTTACAAAAACAAGTCTAATTTTAGACACAAAGGGAATTACTGACCCTGGAAGACGACTTGTGTCTCCTCAAAAGCAGCTTTTATGCTGCTTATGGACATTGGCAAATCAAGAATCATTTAGGTTGGTTTATAATATATGACATCAGATATAGTATATAAGAGATTATCACATTATATATATATCATATATATAATGATTGATTTACCCAGTGAACAGATGCAACGGTGTTCCATGACGCAGCGCAGCGCGCGCTGACCAAGGTCACTTGATCGACCTCAAGGCCACTTGAGGTCGATCAAGTGGCCTCAAATGTACTCACGAGTAACAATACTGATGATAAAAAATAAGATGCGCTTTACGCAGGTAGGTTTAGTCTACTGATTTTAAGACCTAACCGTCTTAAAAATGAGTCGATTGAACCAGTGGCGTAGTGTGGGTGTCAGCTGCCCGGAGCAGAGGAAAATTTCACCCTCTTAAATAAAATATGGGGAATCCCTACAACTCAGTACAGACGGTGTTGTCAGTCGCTACGATGAGCAAGATGTCATTATCATACATTAATTTAAAGAAAGGGGATCCCCCAGTTTCGTCACAGAATAAGTAATGAAAAATTCCGTGCTCATTTCAATCGGTTCGAATTGTAGGTGTGACAAAAAATATGAAATGAAATGGTTCAAAATTTTTCAATTCTTACAGTTATTTATTGTGAAAAAAATGCTGCCCGGAGTGGGTAGTTCCTGCTGCTCTCACTGCACTACGCCACTGGATTGAACTCCATAAACAAAATATTCGTTTGTAGCGCTTTTGCGTTGCAAAGCGTCATTGCCGTGCTTTGCGACACGGCACGCTACAGACAAATATTTTGTTCACATTTTGCATCTGTTCACATTCTCTTCCAAACTGATTTTTCTATATTGTTATACAATACAGTAATTTCTAAATGAATAGCATTTAAATTTATTAATTACCTGATATAAGACGACGTAAGTCATAAGACATATAAGTACAATGGTATAACTTAGTTTAAAATAAAAAAAGAATTGATATTAAATACAATGTATGTTTGTTCCTTTTTTCTAGAGGCATTGGCGATCGGTCTAATGTGTCTCGACGTACAGCATGGAACATTTTAAATAAGATTATTGATTCTCTTTTAATATTAAATGAAAATGAAAAAATAATCTTTTGGCCATCGAAGCGTGATGCTGAAAAATCAATGGAATTGTTTTATATCCAGTCTGGTTTTCCAGGAATTATAGGCTATATTGATGGAAAGCATATGGCTATTAAAGCACCATCTGAAGAAGAAGCAGCTTATTTCAATAGAAATAAATATTACTCTATCATTCTACAAGCAGTTTGTAATGAAAAAATGGCATTTTTGGACTGCTATGTAGGTGAAGCAGAGTCAGTACACGATGCCTGCGTCTTCCGACGATCAGCATTGCATGAAAGAGTAGACATCAGAGATGGATTTTTCAGCTGTGGCCATATTTTGGGTGATAGTGCGTACCCATTATCTGAACATTTGCTTACACCATATCAAGATAACGGGAATCTCAACAGTGTGCGAAAGCTGTATAATAATAAATTAGCAAAGTGTAGAAACATAATTGAGCGTGCTTTTGCACATCTTGTTGGACGATTAGAATTTTTAGACGTGTCGAATAGATTTGATTGTAAAAACAATTATTGGTGCATGCATTCTTCGCAATATTTGTATACAAACTTGCGACATAATAGAAGTAGATGATGATTTTGATGACCAAGAAAGTGAAGAAACTGCAATGCATCCACCTGTACGAAAAGCTACAACAAAGCATGATGACATTGCAAATGGAATATTTGTAAGATCTTAAAAACTAAAGAAGAATTCAAGTGGAATTCAAAATTACATTTAAAAAATTTTTGGACCCTTCATCTATTTTGGGTTAAGATTTTAAAAAGTTGAGAATATTTAGATAAGTGTTCACTCTTCTAAATATTTTACTGACCAAATACAATTGTGAGAATCGGGGGTTAAGCGACGAGGTCTAATTTGTTATCCAACAACGGGGAGATGAGTCTTGCTCACGTGGTCAGTGGATGGCAGTTTAGGAGGGCAAAAATCGAGTGGGAGGTCGTAGATATGGGTTCCTGTCTGTGGAGAGGGGACCTCCCAGAGATGGTTTAGTAACCCTTCTTTACCATCCCTGGGATCTGAACGCCCACCCATATGTTTGCCGTGCGTGGTGTCCCGTATGCCGGAAAGGGGGATCCTGGTAGTTGAGGGGCAACATAACGTCCCCAACACACTGCTTTGGCCCTTGCTTCGGATAAACGGGAGGCTCAAATCAGGCTCCGTTTGAGTCAATCGGCTGGTCGTTGAGTCATTGTTGACATCGGCTTGGAGTCAACCGATCGATGCAGAGTGGGCGGACACGTCAGACAAGATTTGCTCTTCCTCACTGCATTGTAAGGGTATAGCTTCTGGGAAACCCTGGTGTGACGGTCTATGGGAGTCTCTCATGTGACGGCATCCCCTTGTTGGACCCCATGGTGGGTGGGGTCACTAGGAGCTGAATAGTTATTATTATTAAACATAAATTCAATAAAACTAAAAACTACAAGCACTGATGCATCACGACCAAAGGAGGTCAGTTCCTCCAACCAACCAACTTATCTCATAGTACATAGTACAACTGAAAAACCCATGTTTAAATGTTCCCCTTTCCTAATTCAAAAGTTGTTTCAATCAACTATTGGACATTTAAAGAAAATACAAAAATTGAGGTCAGGGGACTTACTGATAGAAGCAGCCTCCTCTCAACAGTCAGCAAAGCTGTTGAAAATGACATCTCTAGGAGACATAACAGTCACCATCACACCACACACAAGTTTGAACTCATCACGTGGTGTGATATCTGAGGTCGATCTGATGTCTGAAGATGAAGCAGACATCCAGATCGGTCTTGCAGATCAAGGTGTCACTGCCATTCGACGCATCTCCATTCGTTGTGATGGCAAGCTGATACCGACTAAACATCTGATTCTCACTTTTGGAAAGCCAACATTGCCATCATTCGTTACTGCGGGATATCTTCGATGCCCAGTTCGACCATACGTTCCAAATCCGCTGCGTTGTTTCAAATGCCAGCGATTTGGACATTCCCAGACCTCCTGCCGAGGCAAAAGCTTATGTGCACAGTGTGGAACTGAAGGCCACAACAGTACTGAATGTAAAAGTACTCCACACTGTGTGAACTGCCAGCATGCCCATCCTGCCTATTCTCGGAAATGCCCTGCATGGCAAAGAGAAAAAGAAATTCAACGCCTAAAAACAGTTAACAACATACCTTACCCAGAGGCTCGGCGCATGGTCACTCAAAGTGCATCATTACAACAAAAGACATTTGCTTCTGTTTTGAAGTCCACAAAGACATGTGCGGTTCAGACAGAAATTTTCGTTTCACCAAATGAATCTTTCACTCGCCATGCTAGATGCTTGTTAACTCAATCTACAGATACAGAAGTAAAGGAGAATATAAAGAAAAAAACACCCCTACCTAAAGCAGGGATAGTAACCAGAAATGTGGGTTCTAAAAAAGCTAATAAGAACCCACTGAACAAACAAAAATTAAAATCAGCCCTCTCTAAATCTAAAAGATCAGAGACTCAGTCTATGAGTGAGTTCTCTGACTTCTCAGATGAGGAGACTAATAAGGTGGTTACACCACCAAACTCGCCTCCAAAAGGCAAATCGACTGTAAAACTAAAGAGGGATACTTTTATAAAGAATGCTGCTCTCAACCACATAATGGATTATAAAATAATTCAATGGAACTGTCGTGGTTTCCGCAACAACCTCTCTGACATTAAACACCTGACATCAGCTATCTGAATCAACTATTGGACCCTTCATCCATTTTGTTGTAAGATTTTAAAAAGTTGAGAATATTTAGATAAGTGTTCTCTTCTAAATATTTTACTGACCAAATACAATTGTGAGAATCGGGGGTTAAGCGACGAGGTCTAATTCATTATCCAACAACGGGGAGATGAGTCCTGCTCAGGTGGTCAGTGGATGGCAGTTTAGGAGGGCAAAAATCGAGTGGGAGGTTGTGGATATGGGTTACTGTCTGTGGTGAGGGGACCTCCCAGAGATGGTTTAGTAACCCTTTTTTATCATTCCTGGGATCTGAACGCCCACCCCTTCTCTCTGCGTGGCACTTCAGGAAACACATTTGAAATCGGGAGAAAGAATTTCTGTAAAAGGATTCGATCTCTACCGTAAGGATGATGACAGCCACAATCGCGCCAGTGGAGGTGTGGCTGTACTGGTATCAAATGGCATCCCGTCCTTACCAGTACAAATAATAACAGAGCTGCAAGCTGTGGCAGTCAGAATTTCAATTGGCGTTACTGTCACAGTTTGTTTCATATACTTGCCACCAGATGTCAGAGTGAATGAGGACGAATTGGATGCCTTGGTTGAACAGCTGCCAACTCCATTCCTTTTACTTGATTTTAATGGTCACAATCCAATGTGGGGCAGTCACGACATCAATCGTCGTGACAGGGCCATTGAGAGATTTATAGGCAATCACCAACTGTATATATTTAATACCGGAGAAGTGACATACTTTCACGCCCCAACAAGAACATTTACTGCCATTGATTTGACATTAGCTAGTCCAAATCTGTTTTCAGCGTTTACATGGGAGGTTGGATCTAATCTACTTTCCAGTGACCACTTTCCAATATTTTTAAAATATAGAGGCAGAGAAAGCTGTGAAACAGCATGTCTACCACGCTGGAAATTTGAAACGGCAGATTGGCCTGCATTTTCCTCTTTGGCTTACATCACTGAGGAAATGGTCAATACTGCTGATATCAATGATGCAGTAGAAGTTGTTACTTCCAGTAGTATTTAGGCAGCCGAAAAAACAATGGGGAAAACGTCAACCAGATATCCAAAACATCCGAAACCATGGTGGGATCAGAATTGTGAGGCAGCATTTAAAAAGCAAAAGAAAGCATGGGGGATTTTCAGAAGATACCCCACTGCTGAGAATTTGATAGCTTTTAAAAAAGCAAAGGCAAATGCCAGAAAAATAAGAAGGCTAAGCCAAAGGGATTCTTGGAGGAAGTATGTATTTAGCATAACATGTTCCACCAGCTCAAAAGCGGTCTGGGATAAAATCCATAAAATTAACGGGAAATATGCTTCTCACTCTCTGTCCATGCTGGAAAATAATGGCACAATAATCAGTGACATAAAAGGTATTGCTGATTTGCTGGGTGAAACATTTTTGTCTTCATCCAGCAATAATATGTATACAAAGGATTTTTAGGCTTATAAAGTCCAAACTGGAAAACAATATCTAAACTTTTACTCCCCATCTAATGAGGAATATAATGTGCCATTCAGCAGAATAGAACTATGTACAGCATTCTCTCGCTCGGGGAATACTGCTGTAGGCTTGGATAAAATCCACTACAGCATGATTAAAAATCTGTCAGACAATTCCCTTAGTAACCTGAATCTGTTTAACAGAATATGGACAGAATTTATTTTTCCTGACTCATGGAGGCTATTAATTATTATTCACATTTCCAAGCCAGGTAAAGACTGCAAGAATCCCTCTAATTACAGTCCAATTTCTCTGACTAGTTGTCTCTGCAAACTTTTCGAGAGAATGATAAACAGACGCCTGATGTTCCTCCTAGAGGAAAAGAACTACTTTTCACCACATCAGAGTGTATTTCGTAGGAACAGAAGTACCACAGACAATTTAGTAAACCTTGAAACATTAATACACGAAGCGTTTGTTAGACGACAGTGTTTTTCGATATAGAGAAGGCCTATGATCGCTGCTGGCGATACGGTATACTTTGTGATATGCATGAATTTGGACTGCGGGGTAATTTGCCAATTTTTATAAAAAACTTTTTACAGAATCGAAGAATTCAAGTCAGGATGGGCAACACTTCGTCTAGGTTTTTCACACAAGAAGAAGGTGTCCCTTAAGGTTCTATTTTGAGTGTAACTCTATTCATAATAAAAATTAATAGCATAGCTAAGTGTCTTCTTCTCAGTGTGAAACACTCTCTGTATGTGGATGACTTTCAGATTTCTTGCCAGTCTACTAACATGGATTTCATCGAGAGACAATTGCAAACCTCTCTAAATCGCATCGACAATTGGTCCAAGACCAATGGCTTCTGTTTTAACATAGAGAAGAACTCGTGTATCCATTTTTGCTGAAGGCGTGGTTTGCACCTGGATCGGGAAATTCACTTAAATGGGGTTAAAATACCAATGGTCAACGAGGCTAAGTTTTTTGGCGTTGTGTTCGACCATAAATTGACGTTCCTTCCACACTTGCGTAATTTGAAGAGTAGATGTTTAAAAGCTCTGAACCTTTAAAAGGTACTGTGCTGCTCATCCTGGGGAGCAGACAAATGTTCTATGCTCAGGATTTATAGGATTCTTGTTTGATCTAAGCTGGACTATGGATGCATTGTTTATGGCTCTGCGCGAGAATCTACTCTTCGGATGCTGGATCCAATCCACCATCAAGCATTACGTTTGTGCACTGGTGCATTTTGAATTTCTTTCGTTCAAAGTTTGTATGTGGATGCTCACGAATTTCCACATACAAACTTATCTCTTAGGAGAGAACAGTTGTCTTTTTTTTATTATATTAAACAGAGATTTCAGAATAAATTGTTAGCTGATTGTTCAGATACTCAGCTGAAAAGACTATTTGCAGCTCGTTCAAGTAGTGTCCCTACATTTGACATAAGAATGGAGAATGTAAACAGCACGATTGACCTGGACACAAGCAACATTTCACAGGTTGAGGTTAATAGTATTCCACCTTAGTTTATTTTAGTGATCAATGTTGATTTAAGCTTAAAGCAGTTTCCAAAACAAACCACCCCAGACTATGTCTATAGACAGCACTTTGCAGAAATTTAACATTGTGACAGGAATTTAATTCCTATATACTCTGATGGATCTAAATCGGATGACTATGTTTGCTCAGTTTTTGTTTGCCAGAATGAAATTGTGGCAGAACAAATGGCCTTGATTTCTTCCATTTTTACTGCGGAGTTGCAGGCTATTTATTTAGCCTTAAAGTATATAAATAGGAAAGGTCATCGTTGCTGCGTGATTTACACTGACTCAGTTAGTGCACTCCAGGCCTTGATTTCGTACGAACCTAGTTCTCACTCCTAGCGATTAAAATTCGTAAGCTGATTTGCCATCTTTCTGCGAGGAATTTCTCTATAAAATTTTGTTGGGTCCCAGGCCATGTAGGTATAAGAGGAACTGAAGAAGCTGACGCAGCCGCAAAGTCAGCAAGTTTTTTTCAGCATACAATGTTTAATGAAGGAGGTGACTTGAAGCTGGTCATTAAAAAACGACTAGCAGAGAGATGGCAAAATGTGTGGAACGAACAAGTCCACAATAAACTTTACAAGATCAAACCTATAATAGAAAATTGGACACACAAGAAACAGTATGATAGGAGATCTGAAGTCATTCTTACTTGTCTGAGGATTGGACATACTCGGCTTACTCATCAATACCTTTTGAAGGGTTATGACCAGCCAGTATGCCAGTATTGCATTTGTACTTTAAGTGTTAAACACATACTTTGCAATTGTGTTGCTTTTGACCAGTGTCGCAGACAGCATTTCGGAAATGCAAATTTGAGAGAGATTTTGGGCCAGAGGCCAAATGTTGATAAGATACTGAACTTTTTGAAAGTTATAAATATTAATAGGGAGATATAAATTAAGTAATTTATTTATTTACACTTGTTCATGTTATATATATTTAGCTTTGTATAATTTCACTATTTATCATGGCGCAGCATAGCTTATATGGCTCTTGTACCAAAAAACACGAACTAATTAACCAACCTTTCCCACCGGGAGGAGGACCACCATCTCCTGGCTGCCTGCCCAGCAGATTGCCTTTTTAAGGTGGCCGTCAGCGACCAAAGCATCGTTTCCGGGGCCCGCCTTTCGGGGTGCTGTTCAGGACACCAGTTTTTTCGTGTACCGAAATTTTATGGAGTTTATGAATTGACAAAAATTAACATCACTGTTTCGAAATACAATAAAACTGAAAAAATTGATTAAAATTAGTTAATTTATCTGAAAAAGTAATGATAAAATTTTATAAGTATTTATTTCTAGAAATTTATTATTTAAATTCGAAAAGTTTAAAAGTTTATTGCTTTTAAAAAGCGATTTAAGAATTATGTAAATACACCCCGGTGTGTGTGAGGAAGATATGATTTAACTATTTGTTTGCCGTTTGCCACGCCTTTTTATTTTGTAAAACGGCCAAGGTCAAAATAGGTGAATCAGGCAATATTATTTTAAAAATTTACTAAAAATTAAATTATTATTTTATTCATATGAAAAAAATCACATATATTTATCAATATAGATAGTTTTAAATACGACATATTTTGATAACGTTTGTTTGAAAAATTCATGAGAAAAAAATATATATATAGATAACTGACATTCAGACTTGAAAATTTGTTACTATTTGTCAAAATTAACTTTGTCTGGTTACTTCATTCTTATTGTCACTGAGCCAATACGACGTACAATATTGTTCTGTACAATTTGATATAACATTTATGCATGTACGTTTATTCGTTGTGAAATAATCGCCATTATATCAAACATTTGTTTGAAATCTGAACTTTATTCTGCTTTCAACTAATATAATGAACTAATATACTTTATTCATTTTATATCAAACAAGATTATTTATTTTCGTAATAAACATATGATTACCAGTAGCAATAGATGTAACATTTGCTGATATTTTAGATTTAAAAATAATTAAAAATTAAAAAAATATATAAAATATTAGAACTGAAGGTCATAACTTAAATATTTATGAGTCATTAACATATTATAGCTGAATAAACTTATTATAGCATTAATGAACTTATTATAGTAATATTATTGCATGAATATGCTAAAAATGAAATAAAAAATTATCAGAAAATGAAAAATTAAGGAAAAAACATCAATAATTAAAATTTTTTACATTGACAAAACACCACCTGGACAAAAATATGTGAAACAGACGATAAACAAGACGATACCGTCAAGTGCTGACATCTGTTGTCGATAAATTTTATAAAAATCGATTTTTAACAGGGTAATGATGGATCGGTACCCTGGCCGGGAAAGGGTTAAGAATTATTTTTAATATTTAGTTATAAATGATTCTATTCGACAGGATAAATGTAACCTTAATTAACTTTTCTCACGTGAATGTAGTATAAAACATAAAAATTTTTGACATATTTTCATAATTATTAATAATTTTACTTAGACGATGACTTGAAACATGATGAAATGAAGGATGGGAGTTTTCGAAAGAATTGAATGAAATCATTCATGCAACTTGTTGTTTTCTAGAAACAGTAAATGTTTTCATAAATCAAAAATAATAAAATTAATTTTAAATATCATGTAAATATATCATCAAATTATACTGCTTAGAGTCTATGTAGAATTTCAAATTATTCGAATTTAGAATTATTCAAATATAGAATAATCAAGAGTGAAATATCTTAATTATATTAATGACTTGAAACGCTGCTGTTTATTTCAATATTTATCAACAACAACTAAATGTCAACAATTACTCTAATTACTAAACATTTCCAAATGTATTTAAATTAAATTACTCTAATTTTTCAATGACAAACAACAACGTTTTAAATCAGCTTATATGAATATAAATTAAAAAATAAGTTAAAAATATTTACTTTCTTCATCATATTGTTCATCACTGGATAAATTTTCATTGTCATAAATTTTTATCATTTTTACCACTTTTCTGTTGGTGTTCTTTTTATCTTTTGCATCTAAATATAAGTTTTATATTTTAAATCTTATTTTTACTTAATTTAAATTTATAATTCTGTTATTAAATAGAAATGAAATGATTAAAAACATATAATACAGCACGATATTAATACTTTTCTTAAATTTTTAAAATAACATTGAATTTCAGAAATATCTTGAAAAGTAATAATCTAATCATTCTACATTTCTGTGTTAACTGCAATTTTGCATTTTTATTCAGAGTATATAAAGTGTAAATATAATATATCATTGACCACATGAAATTTTTCAACACGTTTTGTTTTGATGGCTGTCTGTTTAATCTATGGTAAACGGGTAAAAATTCTACAACAGACGATCGGTAGTGTGCACATTAATTATCATTATCGCATCAAATGAAAATTAATATATTATGTATGAAAATAAATATTTGACAACATAATTAATTATAATCTAAACGTTAAGATAATATTTCTTCTTGCAACTATTCAATTCGGTTGTTGAAATAATGTAAGTAGTTCTTGCCAAAGAGTAATTATTCAATATTTAATAAATTTGTACTGTATATAATGTAAATTAAGCCACACTTTCACAGTGACAATTATAAAAAACAAAAGATTTTTTTGCATTGAACAGATGTTATCCCTGTAATAGTAAATCCAGAGATTTATTTGTTTATTTTGAATATTTATGGTAATGATACATAAAAAGTAAATGTAAAAATATACATGTTAAGCTTTATAATTTAGAAAGATATGTTAGAATTAATAATGATGTATTTTAGATGTAATAACAATTTGTTAACAATTTTGAAATGAAATAATAATTTTAAATTTAACAATTTTCACATATTAAAATGAAGTTGAACAACGTTGAGTGATAGAAATAAAATGAGGCATACCTTCGATTATATTTGCATCATTAATGCGAGATGCATTTTCTTCAGATATGCTGTTTGTATCATTTTTCAATGAATTTCTCTCGATGTCAGATTCATTTTCCTCATCAATTGTTTCGCTCTCCAAAGAATATTTTTCTTCACTGTTTATTATCCTGTCTAATGATTGCTTTGTAGTGACCGAATAGTAAATTAATTATTTTCATCATTGAACTATCTGCTTGATATCGTGACATTTTATTTTGTAAGTCTCTGATACTTACTGAATCGTAAGCTTTCTCTAGGTCTAAAAATAATGCAAATACTTTGTATCTTTTCCTATAGAGCTGTATTTGAACAATTGACAACAATATAAATAAGGCTAACTGCATGCCACCTTTCTTAATAAAGGCAAATTGGGTTGGATTGTTCAAATTTTCTTGGTCTATCCACTTATAAAATTTCGTCACTAGCACTGTTGTAAAGAGTTTTCGGAACGCTGATAGTAAGGCGATAGGACGATAATTTCCGAGGTCCATTCTTTTTTTTTTTTTTATATATAACATATGAAATATCACCTAATTCCATTCAATGGGAACTACTCCGTTATTATAAAATCCATTGAATTGTCTGGCCAGGTAATCAAGTATTGGTACTGTTAACTTTTTGATCACTACATTAGGAATGTCGTCACTTCCGGTTGCAGTTCTATTTTTGAGCTTCCCAATGCAGCATTTTATTTTTTGAACATTAAAAACTTTTTTCATGAGACTTATATCAACATGTGAATTATCCATAAAATTTCGATTTTTCTTAGACCGAAACTCTGCAGAAAACCATTCAAAATACTTCTGCCATATGCTATCTGATATATATACAGCAGTGACGTGCTGTCATTGGAAGAGATGGAAGCGCTGATTCCACCTTCCAATGACCTTCTCTTGTATTTTATAAAATATAAATTTTCATATTTCAACGTACTTTGCATTAATTAAAATTAATATTTTATTATAGCTGTATTATGTAACTTTTACAAATTTCTATATTACATGTGAAAAAAACGATAAGATTGCTATTGTATATTTGAATAATTTGGTGGCAGAAGGAATGTCAAAACCAGGTGTTTTCAATCAGCTAGATTATATAGACATTGGCACATACTGTTTACAGAGCATTAACCTCACCCGGTTTAGCTGGTAGAAGTGACACACGCATAAAGCTTCTAATTTTATATTTTGGACTGGTTGTGGGCTGTTAGCTGCCTGTTTGCTAGATATTCGGCCGCCCTCGCCCGATTATGTTAATCACAAGTAGACTAGATTAACGGCTGGCAACCCTCGGCCACGGGCCAGCTACGGCTCGCGAAAAATTTCTATCTGGCCCGCGACATTTTCAATAGATTATAAAATTGGAAAAATAACTAATTAATAGTTATTTTTCCAATTTTTCGTAATTTTCAAAAACGACAAGAGAAATAAATGTAGTAATTAACTTTTTATTTGTTTATTTCATATTTGCAGACTAAAAAAATTACAAGTCACAAGATGGCGTCAATTAACTACTACGGCTCGCGGAAAAAACGTAAAATTTATTCTGGCCCATGTTATAAAAAAGGTTGCCCATCCTAGACTAGATTTATAACTTAACCCAACAGATAGGAATTTACTGGAATGTTTTTATGATAGTTCTGTATAGTTGACAGGAGTTTTAAAAAAATCCATTAAAACATTTGATATATTTATTCTGCGTTAGTAGTATAGAAAAGATGCACTTCGGATTATAAAATTTAATTCATATAGATTTAAATGTAAATTAATGATACAAACTGAGTTATAAAGAGGATTACACTCTACTCTGAAGTGAAAAATTGTTCCTTATCAGCATCAAAAATAATTCATTTTATACCTCACCCATCTGATAATCATCTTATTTTACCAATAAAATTCAACTTTAAGCGTAACTATTTTTGTTTATATACACTAGCGCCCTCTATTGTACAGTTTGTCCTGTGAAATAACTATTGTAGAGATTAAAAGTCGTTTCCCTCTATTAATAAAATTTAATTTTTTAGAATTTAATGTAAAGTAATGATAAAATCGATTTATTTTAAAAAAATTATACTAGTGCCTTTCGTCATAGAGTTTGTACCCTGAACTAAGTGGTGTAAACTTGATCCAATCCACCATCAAGCATTGCGTTTTTGCACTGGTGCGTTTCGAACTTCTCCTGTCCAAAGTTTGTACGTATGTGCTTATGAGCCTTCACTATCTCTCAGGAGAGAGCAGTTGTCTTTGTTCTATTACATTAAACAGAAATCTCTGGCTAAACCTTCAGTCTATTGTAGAGTATCAGATACTCAGCTGGAAAGATTATTTACAGCTCGTCCAAGTTGTGTCTCTACATTTGACATTAGAATGGAGAATGTATGCAGCACGATTGACCTGGACACAAGTAACATCTCACAGGTTGAGGTTAATAGAATTTCATTTTGGTTAACCCCAGTGATTAATGTGGATTTAGTCTGGGGTGGTTTCTTTGGGAAACTGCTTTAAGCTTATGTCTATAGACAGCACTTTGCAGAAATTTAACATTGTGACAGGAATTTAATTCCTATATACTCTGATGGATCTAAATCGGATGACTATGTTGGCTCAGTTTTTGTTTGCCAGAATGAAATTGTGGCAGAACAAATGGCCTTGATTTCTTCCATTTTTACTGCGGAGTTGCAGGCTATTTATTTAGCCTTAAAGTATATAAATAGGAAAGGTCATCGTTGCTGCGTGATTTACACTGACTCAGTTAGTGCACTCCAGGCCTTGATTTCGTACGAACCTAGTTCTCACTCCTAGCGATTAAAATTCGTAAGCTGATTTGCCATCTTTCTGCGAGGAATTTCTCTATAAAATTTTGTTGGGTCCCAGGCCATGTAGGTATAAGAGGAAGTGAAGAAGCTGACGCAGCCGCAAAGTCAGCAAGTTTTTCTCAGCATACAATGTTTATTGAAGGAGGTGACTTGAAGCTGGTCATTAAAAAACGACTAGCAGAGAGATGGCAAAATGTGTGGAACGAACAAGTCCACAATAAACTTTACAAGATCAAACCTATAATAGAAAATTGGACACACAAGAAACAGTATGATAGGAGATCTGAAGTCATTCTTACTTGTCTGAGGATTGGACATACTCGGCTTACTCATCATTACCTTTTGAAGGGTGATGACCAGCCAGTATGCCAGTATTGCATTTGTACTTTAAGTGTTAAACACATACTTTGCAACTGTGTTGCTTTTGACCAGTGTCGCAGACAGCATTTCGGAAATGCAAATTTGAGAGAGATTTTGGGCCAGAGGCCAAATGTTGATAAGATACTGAACTTTTTGAAAGTTATAAATATTAATAGAGAGATATAAATTAACTAATTTATTTATTTATTTATTTATTATATACTTATATTTGTTTTGTTCTGTTTATTTGCAGTTGTTTATGATTTCATGTTATATTAATATTTTATGATATGTATGTATTTAGCTTTATTTAATTTTATCATTTGTCATGGCGCAGCATAGTTTATATGGCTTTTGTGCCAAAAAACTCAAACCACTTAACCAACCAACTGTAAACCTGTTGCTTTTCTCTGTGTGTTGTTAGACAGGAGCTGGATTTGAAAGCTTAGAATTATTTTTGTCGCAAAGTCGGGAAATATTGTAAGTTATTGTGATATATATTTAATCTGTAGATAATATACGATATAGTATTAGTATTTGTAATAATTTAAAAACGTATGATTAATATTTTTAAGAAAAATTTGAGGGGTGAACTTTGTTTTTTTGTTTTATTCAAAGGTTTGAAATTTCTAGGTAATAGAGGATCGCTGTTAATTAAAAACATGCGATTGGTTGTTAGGTTTTTTAAAAGAAAATATGATTGGTCAGTATTTTTATATAAATTACTTTTTTTAAAAAGAGGGAACTAGTTTTATATTTAAGCTACGATCATGGGGATTTATGGTTTCGTACTTAATTATGGCGAGTCTAAAAATTATTTGGCTTTTAAGTGCTTATATAAGAGCTTGGACGCATGTGTTTCTGCAGCCAAAAATTTCTCGTTCAATGTTCCTGATAATTTTCCATTTATCTTTTGTTATTTTAAAGTCAAAGATATTTGGACAGGACAAGGAAAATATGGTTTTATAATTGTCAACGAGGATGGGGAAATTAATGAAGTATGTAATGGATTATGTGGTTCGTTCGAATGGTGTGCAGAAGACATGAGAGAAATATGTTTAGAAAACGATAAGAAAACTTTACTGATGTTTAAAGAGATAAGTCCAGGAATGAAATATAAATTTTCTAAATTTCCTAAGGTAGACAAGGTTTATTAATATGTATTTCAAACATCCTAGTACTTTTGTAATTGTGGGTTTTTCCTAATCAGGTAAAACCACATCAGTAAGAAAAATTATTTACAACAAATTTATGAAAATTTTCTGACGAAGATTTTGTGGTGTTACTCTGTATATCTACCATTTATTCAAGAAGAAAAGGATATCACATTTATGTGTGGGTTACGAGAATCTGTCGAAGAATGGGATTTAATAACAATTGATGATCTGATGCATGAGTTGTCTCTAAAAACAGCATTTTTGTTTACAACAGAATCTCATCATTGTAATGTAAGTGTGATTTTAATAATGCAAAATTTGTTTTCGAAAAATAAGATTATGAGAGATATAAGTTTAAATACTCATTACTTGATTTTATTTAAAAATAATCGTGATGAAAGTCAGATGAATTTCTTGGGTCGTCAGGCTTTCGCAGGAAAATTTAATTCTGTTATGGATGCATATAAAAAAGCAACAGAAAAGGAATTTGGTTATTTGTTATTGGATTTTCATCCTAAAACAGATAAGAAATTTTCTGTGAGAGATTCCTGTTTTCCTGACAAACAAGGTATTTTCTGGATATACTTGCCTATAAAATGAAGAACGTAAAGAAAAATTATCATATGCTGGCTTTTTTAGCGAAGACTACTCCTTCTCAACGAAGAGCAGTATTGAAAGAAGCTACTTCAAATCAGATTAAAGTTTTGTGCGAAATATGTGATAATTTGCGGAGAGGAAATATACCTGCTGATGTTCGTAAATTAGGAAAATATAAAAAAATTATTAGGATATTAAGTGAAAAACACATTTCTTTAAATACAAAGAAAAAAATTTTGGTTAATCAATCCAGCAGATTCCTTCCTCTTCTACTAGCTCCATTATTGTCTATGGCAGGAGGATTAATTGGTAAAGTAATAGGATAAAGAATTTAATGGCAAAGCAGATGGCTCTAGTTCCTCCCGAATTACTGATGAGTTATCAAAAGCCTGAAATAAGAATTGGTTTTAATATCGAAGAATTACTTGAGAGTACAAATTTACCTGACGACGGTAAATTCAAGCTATTAAGCCAATTGATTTCGAGATATCAGAAAACCGTTCACACTCCTAAAGAACCTGTTAGAGTGTCTGTTGTGTCTAACCAAATGGATGAAACAGAATCTCAACTATAAGAAAAAGCTGATCACGACGATGGGTTTATTGAACAAATAACTTTATCAGTACCTCAATTGTATCAAAAATATATACTACATTTAATCGCTTAGCTTGATCGAAATCATTATGGATGGAATTCTAAAGGTGAATTAACAATCGAAGGGAAACCTGTTATTGGAAGCCATGTGGTAGACCTGGTTTCGTATGTATGCGAAGTAGGAAAACCGCATTACCCCCTGTTTGTTTTAATGAATTTTGGACTATGTTAAAGGAAAAAACCTTCCACAAGAATGGATTGGAAACAAAGGTATGACGACATTACCTGAAAAAATACAATATCAACCAAAATCATTCAAAACTCCAGAAGAAATTTTTTCTCCATCACTATTTCATTAACCAAAAAAATCTAAGAGGAAGAAGAAGAAAAATTTCAAATGTAAAAACTTTTGAAATCGATATACTATAATCTGAAATCTCCAGCATTTTTTTATGGTGTGAGTAAATTAGTTAAAGAATCAAATTTACCGCGATCTGATGTTAGAAAATGGTTGTCTTCTCAATCAACTTTATACACTTTATAAACCTGTACGAATTAAATATTTGCGAAGAAAAACTAAAAGTGTTTATCTTAACGACTTATGGCAAGCTGATTTAATTTTATTAAAACAATTTTCTAGATTTAATAATGGAATAAAATATTTACTAACCGTAATCGATGTATTTACTAAGTATTGCTATGTTGTAGCTATAAAAGATAAAAAACCTCAGTCGGTTTTTAATGCTTTTCAAACCATTTTTAAATTTGTCTGGATATGTTTTTTTTTAAACTGATAAAGGAAAAGAATTTTATAATAGATTAGTAAAAAATTTTTTTAAAAAATTTAAAATTAATCATTATTCAACTCATTCAGATCCAAAAGTGGCTGTTGTGGAAAGATTAAATAAAACTTTGCGGAATAAAATATATAGATTATTTACTTATCGTAATTCTTATAAATATATCGAGAAATTATCAGATATTGTGAAAAGTTATAATAATAGTTTTCATAGAAGTATTGGTATGTCTCCATCGGAAGTTACTCCCCTACATCATAGCATGATTTTCGAAAAGTTGTATGGTATAAAAGGAGGAAATACGTTTAAATTTAATATAGGTGAGTTTGTTCGAATTTCGAAAATACGTAAAACATTTAGTCGAGGATACCTACCCAGTTGGACTAAGGAAATATTTATTATTCATGATCGTTTTTCATCTTATCTTCCAACATATATATTAAAGGATTTAAATAACGAGATTTTGGAAGGACGATTTTATACAGAAGAATTACAGAAGGTAACAAAATTATGCAATCAGAGTTTTTTGTGACTCTGACAAGCAATGCCAGCATGAAGTTATTCCCTGAAAATAATCAGTCTCATTTCACTGTGAAAATGAGTCCGCCTATTGATTTACATGGAAAATGGGCAGTTTGTTTGACAGAAGTTATTATTCCTAGAAATTGGTTTAATATATCTAATCATAATAATGATTATACTATTACTAGACATAAGATTAGGAGAGAAAAAATAGAAGATAAAACATATGTGATTCCATTAACTACAGCTAAAGAAAATGAAGGAGAGACTCTTTTTGATTGGATAAACAAGAATATAGTTTAGTTAACAGGGTCTAACACGGAAGAATTCATTTTAAACAAAAATTATAAAGACATAAAAATAAATTTGAAAGAAGGATTCGAGTTGCATAATACGAAAAACAATGCTCACAAATTACTTTATATATTAAATTTTCCGCTGAAAGAAATTATATTTAAACAAGGCACTTCAAATTTATATTGCGAGAGGCGTTGGAGGAATATATATCAAATTCTAAATTTTATAAAAATCAATTTATACTTTTAATAGAAAGAAATAAAAAAGTTGTTGTGGAAATTGATGTAGAGGAAAAAATTTTTATTTCTATTGGACTTTATTCATCTGCAGAAAAATTTTTAGGGATTTTTAAATATAGTAAATTAGCATTACTATTTAATAACAAAATCATTTTAAAAGTTCCTAAAAATATAACGATTGAATTCAGAAACGAATTAAAAGATTTGGTAGGGTTTAGAACACACAAATTTTCTGAGGGTGAATATGCGAGCGACTATCCAATCGAATTGTCTGCAGGAATTTCAGAAATTTTTATTTATTCGAATATTGTTGCTTCTCATTGTGTTAGAGATATATCAGCTCCTCTTTTAAGGGTTATACCTGTAATGGGGGAGAAGACTGATCAAATAGTTAGAGTTTACCAATTCCCTCTATACTTTCCATTAACGCATAATTATATTGATACGATTGAAATTGAACTGTAAACTGCTAACGGGAAAGAAATCATCTTTTTGGGGGGAAAAACATTATTAGTTTTATTTTTTAAACAGATATAAATATTGTTATATTTTATTTATTAACGTTAGTTCGTCTTCGAGAAGTAGAAAATGAAGCTCGATCCCAAGGATTGTATAAATTATTACTGAAATCAGGCAGGAGGAACAATATGGAAACACGATTTTCCTTTTACACAACAATTTGGAAGAGGGAATTACAGTCCCTGGCCAAATTATTAGACGCACTATAGTTTTTATGCAAATTTTAATTATCAGCTACTACAATTTGGTCTTTGAATATTTATTACCAATGAATTTAACTTGTAATGTACAGTTTACTTTATTACATAGGTGCTAACACGAATAAAACGTTATATTTATTGAAAATTTTTGTTTTTATTAACATAGTAAAAAAATACAAAATTGCCATTTAAATTTTAGTATTTTGTTGAGCCACCTTTTGCAGCTATGAGAGCCTCAATCCGGCGCGGCATGCTGTCGATGCAAGACTGGACTGTCTCTTGTATTTGTGGATGATGATTCCACACATGGATGATTTTTTCCAAAAGCTGCGTTTTGGTTGTGATGACCTCTTTGGCCACTTCCCTCTTCATGAGCTCTCACACATTTTCTATGGGGTATCATGTCAGGACTATTATTCGGCCAATTCAACAGAGGGATATTTTGCTCTTGTAGATATGTTTTCACAGACTTGGCTGTGTGGCAGGGAGCTCCATCTTGCATAAAAATAAATGGTTCCCAAATGGGGAACCATTCTCTAACCTGTGGCAGCAATCGATTTTGCAAGACTTCTTTATATTGGTCTTGCCTCAAGGTGCCTTTTACTACGTACAGGCACCCAGTGCCCTTGCCACTGATGACAGACCAAATCATTACTTTCGTGGGGTGCTTAACAGTCTGAATGACGCAGTCAGAATGAAATTTTTCGTTTCTACGACGACGGACAAAATGAGCTTTGTTGGCTAAAATTTCAAATGTGCTTTCATCGCTGAAACAGACCTGAGAAAACAAAAAAAAATATATCTTATGAATCAAGTACCTACTGTTAATTTGTCTATTTTATAGTAAATAATCTATTTAATGTTAAATTACCGATCTCCAGAAGTCTACATCCTTATCACGCCACTGTTTGGCCCACTTTAAACGCTTTGCTTTCATTGCAACTGTTAACTTGGGATTTCTTGCTGGACGGTAAGCCTTAAAATCCAGATCTTTCAATTTTCTGCGAACAGTGCGCTCAGAAGCATTCACTTTTGCATCTTCCAATTGAGATCATATTGATTTAGTGGTAGCAAATCTGTTTTCTAAGCAAATTTTCTTAAGACATCTTTCTGACCTTGGGTTGAAAATTGGCTTTCTGCCGCATGTATTTTTTCTTTTCGAACTCGGATCTTGATCTGATTCAACTTTTTTCTTTATACGTCGTACGCTAGCTTCAGACACATTCAACCTTCGTGAAATTTCACAGTTGGAATACATTTTTGTATTAACGAGGGCTTTGACTTCAGCTTTTTTACGTGGTGAAAGGTCTCCCTTTTTCCCCATGTCAAAAGATCACAATTTATTATATCTGGTTGGTAAAAATACTACTATCGAAGAAAACAAACACTTGCGTAATTGTATACCATGACCTAAATACAAGAGGTGAACAGAAACACGTCCACACCAGTAGCAAGCGAGAACGCGACTGAAACACGTTCGTACTTGTACGCTATACTTCAATGTCTAAGCTCTGATACCTACCAATATATTAACATTGTAATGAAATATAACAAATATAGGTATACAATGACATTAAAAAATAAGTTTCGTTTATCAAAATTATGATTTATAAGATAGACCTACACCAAACCGGGTATGAAACATTGAATTATGAAAAATCTGTAGTGCTTCTAATAATTTGGCCAGGGACTGTATTTTGCTGGACTGCAAATACAGAGGATACGGATTTTTCGGAAATCTATTTCGAAAATCTATTCCTTTAATTTCTAAAGTGGGGAAGTATCTAGGTAGCAAGGCTTTAAAATTTGCGTCAAACGTAGGATCAGATATAATTGGAGGGGAATTGTTTAAAGAATCTACAAAGTCTCGTTTTAAAGATGTGGGATCTGAAATTAAGCAAGATATGCTTAAAAAAGTCCAGACAGGATCAGGTATAAAAAGAAAACGAGGAAAAAGATTAATTCAGTCGCAAAAGAAGAAGAAGTGAAAACTTAACGATATTTTTGCTGGTAAGAAATGGATCCTCATTCGTGTGGTTGTCTCAAATCAGAATTGGACCTATTTAATACTGTTTCGACTCAACTAGCAATTGAGAATACTTACGAAGTTATCGCTCATCCAGTAGCCACTATATCGGAGAGCAGAGCACCTATTGAGTTTCTTATATCCGGATCAGGTGAGCATTATATGGATCTACATTCAATTTATTTATGCATTCAAGCAAAAATTCTAAAGAAGGATGGATCGAATCTAAGTTTTGAAGACAAAGTCACGCCTGTTAATTATTTTTTAAATAGTATGTTTTCACAGTGTACGATGTTTTTAAATGATAAACAGATTAGCACTCATGTTAATTACTCATATAAAAGTATATTAGAGGCCTTACTATTTAATTTGAAAGAAATGCAAGAAACTTTTTTAATAAGTGCATTATTTTTTAAAGATACTGCGGCACAAATGGATTTGATAAATCCATTAGATGAAAATAATACTAACCATGGATTAGTTAAAAGATTTAACATTAGCAAAGAAAGTAGAATAATAGATTTAATGGGGCGTCTTCATATCGATTTAGCAAATCAGCCAAAGCTTTTAATAAACAATGTGGACCTGAGGGTGAAATTGGAGAGTCTAAAGAAAATTTTGCGCTAATGGCAAATAACGATGAGTATAAAATCATTATTAAAAATGCATCGCTTGAAAATTAATAAAGTAGATGTTAGTTCATCAGTTCAAATTGGGATAGAAAAAGCTCTACAAACCGGTATAATAAAAATGCCATTTCGTAGAACTGATGTTAAAAGTTTTCACTTTAACAAGTGGAATTCAGTTTACAAGTATTTTGAATGTAGTTATAGGTTAGCTACTCTATAGAATAACTCTGGGATTAGTCTCCAACTCAGCTTTTAACGGAAATGTAAAGCATAATGCTTTTAATTTTAAAAATTATAATTTAAATTATATATTTAATCTCCAGAAAGGAGTTGGTTAGATGAAAGTTGAGACAAGATGTGGAAAGCTTAGGGCAAGAGGGCCAGATTTACTATATAAAAATTTCCTGTTTAGAACCGAAGAAATGTTACTTTTGATTCATAATTTCTTCGAACGAATTTATTGCTAACAGGAAAAATATGATGTACTGGGGCAAGATTCCCACTAAAAGAATTGAGAACATTGTGACGAACAGTTGCAGCCCGGCATCACGACAATGTCACAATAAATAATCGCTGGTTAGAATTAGTTTGTTTATTTGGTTACAGCAACTCGACACGTGAGTGATCTGCGAGGAAAAGATTCATCCTGGAAACACGTTTATGTGAAGTTGGCCTGAATTTTAGTGTTACTAACGCGAAGATAACTTGGAGTTACTTGGCCAGTTTGTTGGCCACGCCTGAATCTATGATTGACTAACGTGTTCAGTGGCTTAGTCTACTTAATTACTGAAGTCTACTTATTAAACTGCAAATTGAAAAAAAAACAGTAGAGCTATAAATTTCAGGTCGTCTGTTTGTCCCTGACCTTCCTTAATCCCTAGAACGGAATTAGATAGATAAAAGTCGAGACCAGACATGGAAATCGTAACAGAAAAAAAAAACCAGATGACCTATATACAAACTCTTGATTTGTACTACAATTCACGTTATTTAAATACAAAAATTTTCTGCCAAATAAAATTAGATACATAACTGGCACGACTGTATTGCTAACGGAAAAAGTATAATGTACAAAGGCAAAATACTATCACACGGCACGCAGTTGACTGGTGTCTGCTATCTGTCGCAGTAGTGGTGTATTGGCGCATCTATTTCATGCTAAATTATTGTTCACAGTAATTTGGGAAATATAGTATATATTTTATAGAATTATATGTAGTAAATTATTTTCTTAAATTTTTGTTAATAAATGGCACTACGAGTATTCTAAAAAATCGAATGTAAACAAAAATGAATTGATTTAGAAAAATCCAATTGATATTTTGGGGTGGAATGTACGATATGATGTACAGTATGTTAGCAGTATTTAAGAGCATGTATTGAGTTCTGTAGCAATTGGTTGAACAGCGTAGAAGTGTATAGAGAACAAACAAACAAACATCTTCATTTATAATAGCACATGTGTTTCTTTACAGTTACCCACAAAAAATAAAACCCCAATATAAAATTGATTGACACGTAATTTTTAGCACTTGCTGTAATTATCATTGCATAAGCACATTTTTTATTGTTGCATAAACAATAAATTTTAAGAATAATTTTTCAGCAATTGCTGAAGTTTTTGTTTGTTCGATGCGACGTTATTGAATACGAGTTTTAGATTTTAAAATGAATTTTTTTTAGTAAGTTAATATAATTACACAATAAAAGCATAGTTTAACTTTTTAATAACGTGTTGGCAATGACTATAAAGACATGCAATTAATAGTAATTTTCTACGGGATGTTTAAAAATACTAAAAAAAATATTATAGGGTGGAACGATTTCTAACTTTGTTTTTATTTTCTGCTGGAGACAATTACAGCATTAAACGTATTTTCTGCAAATGAATAACAATTTTTTATTTTATTTCTGCATTTTTTCTTATATTTAAATATTCGATTCCATTAAGATGAATAAAGAGTAGCAAACATAAATTACAACAACATTTTTATAATAAAATAAGATATTTAAAAATATGATTGAAATTATTATTTATCTAAAATAATTCTATAGAAAGTTGTCACAACTGTAATGTAAAGGTTAATCCATTAGCGTTTAATGTATATGTGAAATCGGGGGGGGTGCCGAATAAGTCGGAACCCCTCTCGATTGTCACCAATGTGTGAGATCCCGGGGAGGTAAGAGTTTGTCGTACCTCTTTTTTTGGCTACTCACGTTTCCAGGATGGCTGTTACTTCGACGGCGTGTTACGCGTTACACGAGTGGAGGAGGAGGAAGGATGGGGTCGACGATAAGGCGAAGCCGACAGTCAAGAAAGACACCATTTTATAACAAAACAAGATTTATTAAAATCGAAACGAACAAAACTATACGTCTACTCTCATATACACAAAAGGGGCCGGAGAGAGAGAGTTTACAAATATTGGTTTCATACCTCTATAAATAGCGTAATAGTCGGAGTCCAGCGAAGGTCCCTTAGGTAAATATTCACTTCGAAGTGATAGAAATCTTCGAGATGACGGAGAGTCAAAATAATGGCCGCTGGCACGTAGAACCTTAAAAACTCGAGGCGGGTCAGTGGCACTGGGCAACGTAGAGACTTCGGGCTTGGTCGACGATACCGTGCGATTCGTACTGGAAGAGACGATCGGAGAGCCCTTTAGGGGGGGAAGGAAGCGTCTTTTATAAGTTTTGGATGGGAAAACTTGTCACGTGATCGAAAACAAATCACTATTAGGGCCATAGGTGTTCCTGGGATATTAAATAAACGACTAGTTTGGACGCTAACTATAAACCATCGTGCAAGATGATCTACCTGCTCCGAATGAACAACGGTTTGTTGACAGTTAGGGGACAATCGTTGCCATTCGAGGGTCAATAATTTCCCGGGTATGGAATGTTGTTGATTAAGTCGTTTATAACTGGAGTGAAATAATTTAGAAATTCTAGGTTCTTAACTTCCAGATTTCACATTCACTCCATGCTTTCTTTAAAATTATCACTTAGTTAGTGTGATTTTAAAATATTAAGTTGATAAGCAGGGGGGGAGAAGTATGTTTACAATTTAGAGTGATATCTTACTTTCTCTTAGAAACGATTAGGTCAATAGGTGACATCATTGCGATAATACATAATATCGAAGTTGTTTACAAAATATATCCCGACGCGTTTAGACGCGTGACAATATTTATTACTCGAGGTTAGGAGAGGCGAGTGTCTGGAGTTCTTGGAAGTAGTTGGGTGGGTGGATGACGTCATCGTTGACCTAGGGTCGAGACTGCAGTTCAAAGTTCACATGAGTGGAGACTGTTTGGTGGAATTTCTTTGTTCGCTGGAGTTGGGTGGTGTGTAGTACACTATCACCATCTTGGGTGTTTGGAAATAAATTGTTCTGGATGGGCAAGAATCGTAGGTAAGTTGATAGAGTTGTCCGTCCACGTGGATAAATTAAATTCGGGTGAATAGTTTTTAGTTTGGTAGATCAGTTGTAAAGTTGCGTGAGTCAGCCATCTTCGGTAAAGGTGATGAAGACACTGTTCTTGGATTTAAAATAAAGGTTAATAAGAAGTTATTTGGAGTAAAGAATCCTTGAATCCCGGATAGAGGTATGCAAGGTTACATAAAAGATTATTTTACTCTCTCTCTCGTTAAAATAAGATTCAATATATATCTAGGTTAGTATGAGAAAAAAAATCCCGTTAAAGAGAGTTAATCTATAATTCTAGGATACGAACTAAATAGTAGAATCGTTCGCGACAAATCTATGAATATAGGTATAAACGTTAGTACGTTAAAATGAGGAATAAAAGGGAAAATGGCGGTGTGGGGATGACCTTGTTAATAGGATTGAACAATAGATTTTTGTTTTCGTGGATTCGGGTTGCCTCGGGGTTTTTCTTCGGGGGAAGTGCCTGGTTGAGTACTAGGTGCGGGCGGATTTCCGTCTCCGTTAAAGGCGGTTTCTTCGT
The DNA here is from genome assembly GCF_030686945.1 of Centruroides vittatus. Classification (NCBI taxonomy): domain Eukaryota; kingdom Metazoa; phylum Arthropoda; class Arachnida; order Scorpiones; family Buthidae; genus Centruroides; species Centruroides vittatus. Next base: position 99,229 of record NW_027122246.1, on the reverse strand, counting down.
GTTCCTCTTCCGGTGGAGGTCAGTGACTAGTCGCACGAGTCTTCTTGCCTCGTGAGTACTTCTTGCGTCGTGAGTAATTGCGATAACTATAAGATAAACAAATTCCCGTGAGGATAACGCCTAGACAACCAGCAAGAAGGGTTATTATTAAAGATGGGTAAGTTATGGGAGATGATTTTGTTGGCTCCCGTAACAGGTGATTTAGGTCGTATTGGACGTTGTTCAAGGAACGGTCTGCTAATCGAATATCGTAGTCCGATGTGAGTTTCGGGAGGTCAGGATCCTTAAGGCGTTTTTGCAGCAACAGGATTTCAGATTTGTTGACGATTTGTTCTAGCTGTGGCACTATTAATTGTTGTGCTATCTCCAATTGTATGGTGGTCTGCATTCGGAACGGCGAAGTAAGGACGAATCCAGGTACATAGCCGGTGCATGCGTTTGGGAGATGGAGTATTCCCGTTTTGTTTAATTTATGAGTAGTGGATGAAAATGGAGATTGTTGATGTCGAGTGGGACATCTAATAGTTAGGGTGAGAGGATTTGGAATAGAATAAATCCATGATCCTAGTGTGATCAATCCTCTTAAAAATTGGTGGAAATTGTGGAACGATTTGACGGGTACAAAGGTCTTTGACCGCGACTTCGTTGCCACTAAATAGTGCATATTCACAACTTTGTTGAGGGAAACGTTGAATAGGTCCGTCTACGGAACAAATAGGAAAGTGATCCATTTTGCAAATTATTAATTCATAGTGTTGTAATAACATATAGGACTGTCTGTCCATGGATAAGGCGACTATAGGATAATTAGTCTGGATTTGGACGAATGTATTTAGATCAGGTATGTATGTAGGAAATTTGATAATTTCGTACATATCGAAGTATCCACTAGGGGTGATTAATGGAATCTTAGCAAAGATTCTCAACTTGCCAGGTACTGCTACAGCCAGGGTGGTAATCCACTGGTAGTATTTAAATAGCGTGTCAGGTCTTATAGGTTCGACCATTGCGTAACCTTCCGGAAGCTGTAGTTGAATGTCTCGGAGGGTACGTAACATGATTTCTCGTGATACGAAATAGGTGCTTAGTTGACCTTTTTCTAGTATATCAATCGCCTCTCGTAAGGCTACTAGTTGGAGATGGAACTCTTGAATAGAGAATTCGAGTATCCGACTAATTATTTCAAACGCAAGTTCGTAACTATAGCGATTTAATAACTCTTTAAATGATTCTTGTCGTTTGAATAACACGTAGATTTGGTGTCGATTATTTTTGCTGATATTTAGAGTATCATTCAATAAGGTGGCTTGTGAGCGCAGTAAATGAATAATTCTCTCGTTTTGGTCATTGATGTTAGAGATTTCGGCATTTAAGGTTGTAATATCTTCGGAAGTAGCTGTTCCGAAGAGGAATTTTAGAATTTTTCCTCCGCCGTCTATTAAACCTCGCTTGGTTTTTGGGATTAAAGGCAATGTGATTAAAGTGGCGAGCTCTTGATATTCTTTATGATGGTTAAGAAATGAAGCTCGCAGCAATTCGAAGCCTTTGGTAGGAACATGTTCTTGGGATTGAAGCTTCGTGTCTAAATACTCCAGAGATTGGGAGATGAATTGAATTTGGCGCTCTAAATGTTCGAAGGAGAGTTCGGTGACCAACGTCCAGTGACTGGCGGTCATTAAGAAATTCCCTCGATGTAGGAAGACAACTCCTTTGGTGAATTCCTGTTGTTCTGAATACAAGATCATCGTCGTGAGACGGAAAACTTGAAGAAGGAAATAAGCATGGAGGAGAAGCATGTTGAATTTGTTGCTGAGGTGCGTTTTATATCCACCTTCTGGGGGTTGTATTTCTTCCCCTGTAACAGGGAAAGGGTGTTAGTAATAATTGATCCCCGTGGCTTTTATAATGAAGTAGCTTTCCTTATTGAATAAATAATGATAATTTTCAAATGATGAGGTTCCGTTAGGTCGAAACGGGAAAAATCGAGCGCTAAAAGAGGGGTTTACGGAGATAGGTCGATTATCTAGTCGCGGAGGTCGCGTCGAACGAAAAAAAAATGGACACGCATTCTGGCATAATATAAAAACACTATTTTATTAAGAGAGTACACCTATTTATGAAAATATTAATTATATATATTGGGCGTATATATGCCATACCTGGTTACACGGTTACAAGTATTATGATACATTAAGTGATGAGACTACAATATAGGTATAATGCAAAAAGGTGGCGGAGAGGAATATAGATAGCTAATTAGTGATGTGGGTGGCGCTGGGCCGATCTTGCGGCCCGTGACGGTCTGGAGCGCCCTCGAGCCGGGGGTTGAAAAATAGGGGTCCTGGAAGCGTGCGGAGTTATGGCTTCCTGTCGATCATAATATTCTTGACTAAGCCGATTTTCCTCTCGGAAGGATTCCTCTAATATCGGCGGGCATTCGTGTCCAAGGGGCAAAATAAGAGTAGCGGGCACGGCTCCCTTTTGTCGTTGCATCCGGGCGAAGGTTAAAGCTGCCCGAAGCGCGGTAATATCGACCTCCCCTCGATTGGTCGACGTGGTTGGGAGGTCGGGATTCCACCATTCCTCGGAGTCCGCCATTCTGAAAGGGGAAGGAGAGGAGCTCGTTAATCGGTGGAAAGCTCAAAATGAAATTTAAAATTGCCATGGCCACAGAATGAGTATACTAGATCAGAGGGTAATTCTAAGGGGAGGGGGGGGCTTGGATTAGCAAGACTCCATATCGGGATAAAAGAGGATTTCCAGCAAAGTGTATTAGGGCCCCGTTTAAATGTGATTGTATAACGACAGGTAGAAGACTCAGGGGGCTTTGAGAGTAAGAAAACTTGAATACAAAAAGGAGAGTAGCTGGAGGGTTTAGTTACGGAAAGTAAAAAGGTTTGGTTATTCCAGGCTAGCATGGTGGCCCAAATTTGCGAAGTTGATCGGGTAAGGGGGATACCCATAAAAATTAGAGATGCCTGCCGTAACAGGGGCACTTGCTTATGCTCTTGTTGTATGTGTGAGAGTACATTAGTTAACTCTCCCTTCCAGTTACAATTGTGGAGGGTGAAAGGGCAATCAACTGGTCGAAAAGGGCAGGTGTTTTCGTGAGTCGCCCTGTCCGCCTCCTTTAAAAGTGCCGTACATCCGTAGGATTCGTTCGTACACGGCAGTTGCAAGGTAGAGGCAATTTGCTCGGCCACCAGGCTCCTAATATGCCCGAGGGTCTCCCGACACGTGGGACAAGTAGTAATTCTTTGTCGACAGGATGAGCACACAATATGTCCGTTGGTGCATTGATATACAGGTGGGTGTACCACGGTGTAGCAAATAGGACAACTCAGAAGGGTCGTGAGGGCAGGATCTTGCCCAGGGGCGGCCATGAAGGTCTGAAAGGGAAAAAGAAAGACCAATAAGACACCGACAAGACGATACGGGTTTTAATTAAGATATCGCTACCGTAAGTTAAAAAGGAGAACAAAAGAGGTAGGATTGTGGGTTAAAGAGAAGACGATCGACTGGTCGCGGGGGAAATAAAACGCGGGATGCGGCTGCGAGTGGGTCTCGGAAGCACCCACGGCTGGTCGGGCACGGGCCCTTGACTCCGAAGGGCATAGGGAGGAGTGGTCTCTTGCTCTTCCGGTTCAGAGGAAGTAACTTCGCTCTCTAACTCCGGTTCTTCGCTCTCACTTTCACTCTCACTTCCGCTCTCACTTTCGGATTCAGGTTGTTCTTCCGGTTGCGGAGTGGGAATAGAGGTCAAGATGAATTCGTCCCAAGGGTCAATGGGAATATTAGTTTGGGGCGCCGCCGTAACTGTTTCTTGTGTCGGCGGTAAACTGGACTGATCGGCCGTCATATCAGTTTCTAGATTAATCTCCTTACGAGCAGTTGTAGGTTTAATTCTGTCAGCATGAACATGTAGTGTTCTTTTGGTTTGGATATTTTCTATTTTGAAATTGACGGGTCCTAGAATTTCGACAATACGATAAGGTCCTGTCCACCGGGGAGCTAATTTTCGCTTTAGGCCTTTAGGCGTGACGACTTCCTTTAGTAGTATTCTATCTCCCACTCTATAGAGGGGTGGCTTATTTTGTCGGCGGTGTAGTTCCTGCCTCGTCTCGGCGGCTTGTTCGGCATATAGTTGAGCTGTTTGATGAGCGTGTCTCATTCGTTGACGTAATTCCGAAGCGAAATTGTCTTCTACGTCATAGGAGACCGTGGCAGGGCTTGTAACTAAATCAAAAGGGTAGGTTGGATCTCTCCCATATAGTAGGAAAAATGGGCTGTCATTAGTAGACGTATGCACGGAGGTGTTATATGCGAATAAGGCATAAGGGATCCACTCGTCCCAGTCTCGTTGATCTTGCGAGACATAATGAGATAGTATATCAACTAGAGTTTTATTAAATCTCTCCACCACACCATTGCAGGCTGGATGGTAGGCGGTAGTAAGGAGCCGCTTTATGTGTAGCAATTCACACACTTCTGCGAACATCTTAGAAATTAGGTTCGGCGCTCTATCAGTTAATAATTGCCTAGGAGTAGAGTGTCGCAATATGATGTGAGTGACAAAGGCCTTAGCAATTGTTTTACTACTTACATCCGGTAGTGGAATTGCTTCCGCATATCGAGTAAAATGGTCAACAAATACTAGGATATATTTGTTGCCGTTTGTCGTAAGAGGGAGTGGACCGACAATGTCCATTGCTGCTCGTTCAAATACATGAGAAAGGGGGGCAAACAGTTGCAATTCGGCTGCTGTCCGTCGACCCGGTCGTCGGTGCTTGGCACAGCTCTGACAACTTAGGCAATAATTCCTGATTTCCTTTGCCATTTCGGGCCAATAGAACGAGTTTGCGATTTTAGTACGCATTTTTAATTCTCCTAGGTGACCGGCTAGTGGATTATCATGGTAGGTAAACAGGATATATTCCTTTAAGGCGGTAGGTATAACAATTTGTTCCCACCAATCCACACGTTTTTTATTCCTGCCCTTGTGGCAGAGGGCACCCTCCTCGTTGATATAATAATCCTCTAGGTTAAGATTATTATAGGTTCCTGTAGTTACACCATCCTTTAAGGTTTGGATAAGGGGTCTCCATCGATCATCACGTTGTTGCGCATTTATTAATTGTGGCACGGAGAAGATGGGTTCAACCTCTGTTATTTGACGTATTGGGATACGACTAAGGGCGTCCGCATTTCTATGTGAAATTCCGGCCTTGTAGATAATATCAAAATCGAATTCTTGAAGGAAAATGATCCATCTCGATAATCTAGAATTAGTAGTAGAATCCTTACAATCTAATAACCATCTCAAAGGTCTATGATCTGTGACAATAGTAAATTTTTTTCCATAAAGATAGGGTTTAAAATACCTCACTGCCCACACGGTGGCTAAGCATTCTTTCTCAGTAGTGCTGTAATTAAGTTCGGGTTTCCTTAATAATCGGCTCGCATAGGCAATCGGCTTCTCCTGGCCGTTTTCTTCCTGAGATAATATCGCTCCCAGGGCGAAATTTGACGCATCGGTCGCCAAAATAAAAGGTTTTGTAAAGTCAGGGGACTTCAATAATGGTGCCGACGTCAAAATTTGTTTAAGAGTTTCGAAGCTTTCCTGTTGCTTAAGGCCCCATTCAAACGGCACATCTTTCCGTAATAAATCAGTCAAGGGTTTAGCGATCGTGGCATAAGAGTTTATGTGCCGCCGATAATAGCCAGTGAGTCCTAGGAAAGAGCGGACTTCTCGCTCGGATTCAGGTCTCGGGAATTCTAGAACACATTTTATTTTGTCGGGATCGGGTTTTATACCCTGTTCTGAAATTTCGTGACCCAGAAATTTTATCTGGCGTTGCAGGAAATGGCATTTCTTAGGTTTTAATTTTATGCCTGCTTCTCCGAGTCTCTGAAATATTTGTTCAAGTCGTTTTAGGTGACTAGGGAAGTCTGGACTAAATGTTAGTATATCGTCCATGTATACAAGACATGTCTTTCCTTTGAGACCATGTAAGATGAAATCCATCGACCTTTCAAAAACCGCAGGACTTGTTTTAAGACCCATCGGAACCCTATTCCATTGATAGTGGCCGTCTGGCGTAGAGAATGCGGTCTTTTCCTTATCACCTACTCCTAATTGCCAAAATCCTGAAATCGTATCCATCGTCGAAAAGTATTTCGCTTGTCCCATTAGGCTTAGGGATTCCTGCACTAAAGGCAGAGGATACGGGTCTACTTTAGTGATTTTATTTAGTTTACGATAGTCTATTACTAAGCGTAACGATCCGTCCTTTTTCTTAACTAGGAGAGCAGCCGAACTCCAAGGGGACGTAGAATGTTCGATAATATTATGGGCCAAGAGGTCATCTATGATATCGTTTAATTGTTGGCGTTGGGCGTAGGGAATGCGATAAGGAGGCGAATAGATAGGTGCCGCATCGCCAGTATTTATTGTATGTTGCACAATATTACAGTAGCCAAGGTCATAGTCATTCACGGCAAAGACATGCCTATATTTATATAGTAAATTTAAGAGATCTCGTTTCTCGTTCCGGGGGACGCCAGTCCAATCAAAAAGGTGGCTCAATTCTGCTTTCGATAGGTTCGTGGATGCCCCTTCCTTTATAGTATCTGCGGGCTCACTTTCTTCGATAGCCTCAAAGAAGGTGCCAACCTTACCATCTTTCTCTAACTTAATTGTCTTACGAGTGTCATTACGAAGACGTACGGGAACTTGTCCTTTTTTATTTGGGGTCACCAACAAATTGACTCCTGAAACTCCTTCCTGAGTGAAGGAAGCAGTTTCGATTACTCCGACTTTACTAGGTCGCTTATCGCCAACAATTCTAGCAGTAACTATGTTCTCTGTCATAGGGGGAAGTTGACAGGATTCAATTAACACTACTCCTTTTCCTTCCTCCCGATCTGTTGACCGGTACGACCTTTTCGCTGAGCCGACATTTTCCTCTAGTGGAGGAGCCTCTGTTCTCTTTCGTGTTCTATTATCTCTATTCGGGCCTCTTTCCCTTTGTTGGTTCTGTTGAATCCTTCCCGCTCTTTTATTATTCCCTGAGGTTTGAATAGGTATCACTGTCTGCGGAGGGATAGTTAATTCTCGGCCCTTTAAATCAATACAGAATCCCTTGTCGGTTATCATATCCCGGCCTATGATGCCGTCACAGGGAGAGGTGACATCGTGATCAACTAGGCAACAGGCAAAGGGGAAGCGCAGATTTCCTATCTGGAAAGTAGGGCTAATAATACCGTAGGTCTGAATTACATGTCCCGTAGCGCTTCTAAGGTCTGTGTCTTTGTTATGATCTATATGTACTCTTTCTTTCATAGAGTTAGCGAAAACCTTTGATAAAAGTGAGACCTTCGCACCAGTATCTATCTGCACTATAGCGGGATTGCCACCTATGTAACAGTCAAATGTAGCTTCGCTAGGTGCGGAAGTATAATTAGTGATTCGTACTGAGGAGGTTCTTCGATTTCGCTTCGAAGGAGTCCTATAAGGCGGACATTCTAAGTCAAAGTTTGAGCCTCGGATCTCTCGAGAGGAAAAAGGAGGGGTCCTAGAGGCTTTACTAGAGTTAGATCGAGGTCGTCGTCCTTCTACACTACGTACATTGCCCTTCCATTTGCCTCGATTTTCTTCAGTAGGCTGCGATCGAAATCTGACCCTATTCCTCTCCCCTTCGGGTTCACGTCGCCTGGGTGAATCGTTTCGCATAAAGCGGTCGCTAGGATTGCCGTTTCGGCAAGCGGGCGAGCGTTGGTTCGGGGTTTGATTGAGATTCCATTTTGACTGACCGAAAGGGCGGTCACCTCGGCAATTAGGGGAGTTCGACCGATTTGCGTTACGCCTAAAATGCGGATTATTATTGGGATTGTTATTGTAGGAGTTAGGAGTATAGCCTCCTCGATGATTTCGGCGAGATATAGGATCTCTAGAGCCGAAACGAGGAGAGTTTCGGATTAGTCCGTCCATTCTAGCCTTTAAGTCCTCCATCGCTGACGTTACTTGCGCTAACTCCTCCTGAGCTGAGGTTTTATCGCTTTCCCTTACTGTTCGCATGATTCCTCTTGGATGCGCGGTGAGACTTTCAATTGTTTCCTCACTGATCGCGGCTTTTAGAGCCTCATCGAATGTCTCAGCCTCACGGCTCATTACGCGCTGCCGGATTCTTATGTCTATTCCGTTCAAAAATTGCGCTTTAAGCCTTTCATCTAACTCCTTCCTCTGAACTCGTTCAATAATCGCGGTCTCGGCGGCAGTCGCGCCAGGCTCCGGCGTAATTTCTATCTCCATCGCCAGTGCTTGGAGTCTAGCAGCATAAGTCTGTACGTCCTCGTCCCTTTTCTGCACGCACGCATAAAATTTAGATAATCGAAAGGAAAATGGCTCCCGTTCAAAACGCGCTATCATCAATCGCTTGAATTCGTCGAAGTCATCCACTTCTTTTATTCTTCGGTCCTTCCGGACGAATTCTCTCGCGATACCCGTAAGTTTTAATTTTGCCACTGCCAGCATCTGGGCCTTGGACCATGCCGCTACCTTAGTAACATCGGCTAACGAATCAAAAAAGTCCGTTACCCGAGGGCCTCCTGCTTCTCCCGAGAATACGGGTAATAGGGGTATTATTCCGCCTAAACCTCCCAATGTAAGGGGATTCGGTGCCGGATTAGGATTTGGGTGGGCTGGCCCAGCCGCATCGCGGGGATCGTCTTCCATTATGTTTATTTCGTTAGTTCTTACAACTAGGTCGGAGATTCTAGTACGACCCTACTCCTATGATTCCTAATTCAACTCAATTCGACCTCTCTCCCGACTGTGGCTGTTTTTCGCCTTATCGATTTTTCGAAAAAGTCGAGACCCCACTCCTGCAAACCAATATGTGAAATCGGGGGTGCCTAAAAAGACGCCACCCCTTCGATTGTCACCAATGTGTGAGATCTCGGGGAGGTAAGAGGGAGTCGTACCTCTTTTTCCCGTGACTCACTTGTCAAGGATGGCTGTTACGTCGACGGCGCGTTACGCGTTACGCGAGTGGAGGAGGAGGAAGGATGGGGCCGACGATAAGGCGAAGCCGACAGTCAAGAAAGACACCATTTTATAACAAAAACAAAATTTAATGAAAGCTAAACGAACTAAAGTACACTTCTACCCTCGTATACAAAAAGGGGCCGGAGAGAGAGAGTTTACAATTATTTTTCATACCTCTTAACAAGTCCGTAATAGACGGAATCAGAAGTGACGATAAAGTTTGGCTGATGGAGAATCCGGTAATGGGCCGATGGCACGTAGAGCTTGTTTTTTCGTAGGCAGGGCAGTGGCACTTAAAGAACTTAGAAACTTTTTGAGAGTCCGGCGGATGGCGTAGTGCACGTCGTAAAAGCGAGACGAAGGAGCCCCTTAGGGGGGGAAGGAAGCGTCTTTTATAAGTTTTTGATGGGAAAACTTGTCACGTGATCGAAAACGAATCACTATTAGGGCCATAGGTGTTCCCGGGATATTAAATAAACGACTAGTTCGGACGCTAACTATAAACCATCGTGCAAGATGATCTACCTGCTCCGAAGGAATAACGGTTTGTTGATAGTTAGGGGACAATCGTTGCCATTCGAGGGTCAACAATTTCCCGGGTATGGAATGTTGTTGATTAAGTCGTTTATAACTGGAGTGAACAAATTCAGAAATTTCTAGGTTTTTAACTTCCAGATTTCACATATACTTTTGACTTGATTCTGAGTGCATTTCAGGTTTTGGTCATTTAACAATGCTATATTTTCAATTTACAAAATGTTTTGGTCTATTACATAATTCCAGATGCAGCAAATAAATCAATAATCGCTACTGGATAAATGCAAACAATGCTCATTTATAAGAAAAGCTTGTAACGAAAGTATGACAAATGTGGATATTATTTTTAATTGGTTAAAATTATTCATTGATTTACCTTTATTTTTTATTGTTGTTTTTCAAGTATAAAAATAGTAATTGAACATTTGATTATTTACATTTTTCAAGTTAATCTGTAAATCTGAATATTTAAAACACATTTTTCTCAGACTGTTTACTTTTATTTTTTTTGATACAATTTAATAATAATCTGGGTATACGCTAATAAATATCCATTCATTTACTTCGATTGAGAATAACTTTTCAGTAATATTAATTTTCAGTTGACTTTATGATTGAAACAATTTACACTTTCCATACAATCAATGATGTGATTGTTCATATCGAGAGATTTGTACGTACGCGAACAAATGTTATAAATAGGAACATAAAAACTTAAATATACAATTATATATTCCTTTATTACTTTCGGAACACGGTTCTTTTCTTTATTATTTACAATTGATCCCAACTTGAGTATCCTCACTGGGGAAGGGGTCGCCACTTATTCGCATACAAGCAATAATGCACACGCGCGTAACACAAAACCTATACAACCATCTTAAAACTAAACTTATAACTACCTTAAAACTAATGAAATAGGGAAACGGATTGACTTAGGAAGGATAGAAAGTATATAGAAATAGACAGAAAGTACCTGGGTTCACAATTGATCGATACACTTGGGGAAGTACCCTTCCACAATGGTAGCCTTTCCTCCTTTTCCTTATTTGGCTGTTTATCCTTGATGTTCTCTTATTCTCTCGGTGCTGTCTGGCCCTTGTGCCTATTTTTCTCTTGCCTCGACGGTCCTGCAACTTACTTTCTTTTTTTTTTTTTGAGTTTCAAACGCTGCCTTGCACTTTTGTTCCTCTCGGTCTAGCCAAAAAGTGTCTGTTCTTCTACCACTTAGTTTTCAGGGCTTCCCCTTTTCTTTTGTTCTTACTCTTCAAATTCATGGAAGTCCTAATACCTTCTTCTTTGTTTACCCCTTGGTTCTTAGAAGGGGTAATCCTCTTCCTCTGGTGATAACGGTTGATATACGACTTGTTCAGACAAAGGAACGGAAATAAGAAAGTAGAAATGTAGAAAGAATGAAGTTAGAAAACATATATATGTATTTACAACTTATGAACTAAAACAAAAAAATAAACAAGAAAACAATATGGCTGACGGCCACATTACGCCCCCCCCTTAGAATCACACTTCTGTAGTGTAGCCTACGGTAGTTGACCTTATGGCCACGTGTGTCGTACGGGTGGTGATGCTTAACGCTCTCTCCCTCTTTATGACAATTCTCGTGGTTATTGTTTTCGCACACATTTTGTTGTTCTTCGGTAGGGCTTAACTTTGGTCATTCTCTCGGCATCCTTGCCCATACGTCCCCTCGATGTGGGTTTCTGTCCGTGGTGAGGGGACCTCCCTGAGATGGTTTAGAAATCCTTTTTTACCATACCTGGGATCTGAACGCCCACCCACGTGTTTGCCGTGCGTGGTGTCTCGTATGCCGGAAAGGGGGATCCTGGTAGTTGAGGGGCAACATATTGTCCTTAACACACTGCTTTGGCCCCTGCTTCGGATTAACGGGAGGCTCAAATCAGGCTCCGTTTGAGTCAATCGGCTGGTCGCTGAATCATTCTTGATCTTGGCCTGGAGTCAACCGATCGATGCAGATCGGGTGGACACGTCAGACAAGATGTGCTCTTTTTGACTGTATTGTGAGGGTATAGCTCCTGGGAAACCGTGGTGTGACGGTCTATGGGAGTCTCCCATGTGACGGCATCTTCATGTTGTGCCCCTTGGTGGGTGGGGTCACTAGGAGCCGAATATAAATTCTTTTAACATGGATTCCAAAAACTCAAAAGAAACAACCAAAGAAAAGACCTCCAGCCAGCCTGCTTACTTAATAGTGCATGCAACTGGAGAAAAACCTCTCGCTAAGTGTTCTTCTTTTTTGATTCAAAAGCTATTTGAATCAACCATCAGGCATTTAAAAAAAATCCAAAAATTGAGGTCAGGGGATCTACTAGTAGAAACAGCCTCTTATCAACAAACAACAAAGCTTTTGACAATGACGACTCTTGGAGACATTGGAATATCTGTCACACCACACGGAAGTTTGAACTCATCACGTGGTGTGATATCTGAGTTCGACTTGATGTCTGAAAATGAATCAGACATTCAGATTGGCCTCTCGGACCAAGGTGTCACTTCTGTCTGACGCATTTCGATTTGTCGAGACGGCAAGTCGATAACCACAAAACATTTGATTCTCACATTCAACAACTCGACATTATCATCCTTCGTTGCTGCAGGATATCTGCGCTGCCCAGTTCGTCCATACGTTCCAAATCTGCTGCGTTGCTTTAAATGCCAGCGATTTGGACATTGCCAGATGTCTTGCCGAGGCAAAAGCTTATGTGCACAATGTGGAACTGAAGGTCACAACAGTACTGAATGTAAAAGTACTTCACACTGTGTGAACTGCAAAGATGCCCATCATGCCTATTTTCGGAAATGCCCTGCATGGCAAAGAGAAAAAGAGATTCAATGGGTAAAAACTGAAAAACATCTCATATCCAGAGGCGCGTCACATGGTCGCTTTTAGTGCACCTTTGCAACAAAAGACATTTGCTGCCGTGGTGAAATCTACTAAGACATGTGGGGTTCAAACAGATATTTCTGTATCCCCAAGTTTTCCAAGACCATTAGACAAACCAACTATGGATTATAGTCTATCAACGTATACCATAAAGTTACCACAATTCCAGGATCTGTCTAATACTACATACAGCCTAATTGTTGCCCATGCTAACAACAGTAACATCCATGCTAAGAAGATTCTCTCGATTTTACAAATCAATCTGCAATGTGGCAAGGCCCCTTCCTCCTTAATAATTAAAACGGCTGAAGACTGGAACTCTGACATTATCGTCGTTCAGGAACCTTATCTCTTTAAAGGTGAGCTCACGAATTATGCTGGCTGGGGGTCCTTCCCTCCCAAAGCCTCTAAGGCCAACTTTAAAACTGCCATTTTAGTGAGGAATAAGCATTTAACCATTCAATATATGTTACATTTCAGCACTTCTTACGTCACCACATGTTCCATCCATATCAATCATGGGAACACCTTTATTTCCTTAAGCTACTGCTCACCATTCATGGACATTGAACCAATGTTAGAAGACTTGGATCAGATTAGTAAGACTATTGCTGATAAACCGTGGCTCATATGGCGACACAAATGCTAAATCCTCTTTATGGCATAGCCCTATTGAAGACAGCCGAAACTTTTGTATTCTCAAGTTTATTACAGCTCTTTACCTCACCTCGTGTAACACCACCCCTCTTGCCACTTTCCATTGTTCAATTGGGGAGAGCTAGGTTAATGTTTGTTTGGTAAACATACATATGGCACCAAGTGTTACTTACTGCTCAACAATGACCGAGTCAAGCACCAGTGATCATAGGTACATTAAAATCGAACTACAGTTTGACAATGTGGATACTAACAGCACTGTCACCTACCATCATACCCACTGGCCTTTTTTTCATCAAATCATACAGGACCATTGGAACCTTATAACATCAATTACTAACATGGACGAGAATGAAATCGAGGACTGTATCCAGAATCTATCCAACCTTCTCCTAAACAGCTATCAACTGGCTAGCAAAAAGAGTAATAAAAGCAGGACCAATGCCCCATGGTGGGATGGAGAACTTACAAGGCACCGTAATAAAGTCCATAGGCTCCATAAACGCTAAAGCAAAGTGATGAGCAAATCGCTATCACCCAAAAGGCCGAGTACATTACCAGTTTCAACGAGTACAAGTCTCTAATTAATAAAAAGAGGCATCATACCTGGAGACAATTCTGTAGCCGATTCAACAAGCCTTGGGGTGACCCATATTATATTGCCTTTAAGAAAAAAGATAAAGCTGATATTCCTTCAGCTGTAAAGATGAATTAGGGTTCTTTATACCAACACCCTGGAAAACACTCTGAAGGAATTGTTCGAGTACCCCTTTTCTTTTGACGATCCTAACGAAGCTTCCGATGAACAAAATGAGACTTGTCACAATGTCACTCACTCAATTAACCAAGATGATGATCACCTCTTCACCTACAGTGAGGTCAACCACGCCATCAGGCTTATTAACAACAAAATGGCACCTGGCATTGATGATATTACTGGAAAAATGGTCAAGGAGGCATTATATGCCATCCCTACATTTGTCACCCTTTACAACCGTTGCCTGACCCTTGGATACTTTTCTCAATACTGGAAATGTGCATCAGTGAAATTTATCAGGAAGCGCCAGAATGAGACCCCCCAGTTTGCAAAGGATTATAGGCCAATCAGCTTGCTCTCAATTATGGGCAAGATTTTTGATAGGCTGGTCATTACCAGGATTCTCACCTTTTTAAGAAAGAAAAATGCCCTCAGCCCCCATCAGCATGGGTTCACTCCCAGGAATTCTACCAGCACAGCCCTCACAAAGATTACAGAATACATCAACCAGGCTAAAGCTGAAGGAAAACATACTTTATTAGTTTCAATTGACTTCCTGGGACCTTCGACAATTTCTGGTGGCCAGCTATCTTGTACCAACTTCAGGTTCACCACTGTCCTCGTAATTTATACTATCTGATCAGGAGCTTTATTAGTTTCAGGAAAGCCGGCCTGTTTGTAAATAACATCAGTCATATCCACCATGTCACCAAGGGCTATCCACAGGGTTCGATCTCGGGGCCTGGCCTCTGCACCATTGTCCATAGTAATCTACTTTCCTCAATTAATAATGTAAATGATGGCAACCACCTTATACAAGGATATGCTGACAACACAGTTATCCTTGTGTCTGACAAGAACAGTGGCAAGCTACCTGTTCTTAGCAACAACTTACTGGCCAAAATTTCAAACTGGAGTGCCAAAATCAAGCTCCCTATCAACTACCTCAAATGCAGCTACATTATATTTTCCAAAAACACCCCACTTCAGAGAAGTCCACGCATCGAGATTGACAGTGTTAAAATTACAAGTGTCAAGGAATTTATCTACCTTGGTGTTAAACTCGAGCAACAGCTGCAATGGTATCTAATGCTCTTCTCAATTGCCAAAAACACTTGGGGTATAGGATATAAAGCAGCAAAATACATCTACTTAGGAGCAATTGAACCCATTCTACTCTATGCGGCTCCTATTTGGGCTGAAGCCACCTGGAAGATTCACATCCACAGGAAGTTTTCCAAGGCCCAAAGGATTGCAGCCCTTAAAATCTGCAGAGCGTATTGGATGGCCCCGACCTCTGTCCTGCTGGTCATCGCTGGTTTGCTTCCTGTTCACATCAATATGATCTCTACAATCTGGAAAATTAATAATACTTTCGTGAATGACCACTCCTCCAATAACACCAGGAAAAATAATATAATCTCGGCAATTCCCAGTCATTTGAAGGAAGACATTCTTTTGTTTGGGATTGAGCTTAAGGACACCAACTCTAATATGACTCTTGACTACCTTGCCATCAATAGTGATATCTTTTTCAACGACAATACCAGTGACATCTCTATCTACACTGATGGTGTTCACAGACAACAACAAGATGGGAGCAGCTTTTGTGCTCTACAACCATCGGAGATGGTTTAGAAACTCTTCTTTACCATCGCTGGGATCTGAACGCCCACCCACGTGTTTGCCGTGCGTGGTGACCCGTATGCCGGAAAGGGGGATCCTGGTAGTTGAGGGGCAACATACCGTCCCCAACACACTACTTTGGCCCCTGCTTCGGATAAACGGGAGGCTCAAATCAGGCTCCGTTTGAGTCAATCGGCTGGTCGTTGAGTCATTGTTGACCTCGGCTTGGAGTCAACCGATCGATGCAGACCGGGCAGACACGTCAGACAAGATGTGCTCTTCTTGACTGCATTGTGAGGGTATAGCTCCTGGGAAACCCTGGTGTGACGGTCTATGGGAGTCTCCCATGTGACGGCATCCCCTTGTTGGACTCCATGGTGGGTGGGGTCACTAGGAGCTGAATATTAATTCTTAAATATGGATCCTAAAAACAACAAACAAGCGACAAAGAACCAGACCTCCAGCCAACCCGCTTACTTAATAGTACATGCAACTGGAGAAAAACCCCTTGCTAAGTGTTCTCCTTTTTTGATTCAAAAGCTATTTGAATCAACCATCGGGCATTTAAAAAAAACGCAAAAATTGAGGTCAGGGGATCTACTAGTAGAAACAGCCTCTCCTCAACAAACAGTAAAGCTTTTGTCAATGAAGACTCTTGGAGACATGGCAATTTCGGTCACACCACACGTAAGTTTGAACTCATCTCGAGGTGTGATATCTGAGTTTGACTTAATGTCTGAAGACGAATCAGACATTCAGATCGGCCTCTCAGACCAAGGTGTCACTTCCGTTCGACGCATTTCGATACGCCGAGACGGCAAGTTGATACCCACAAAACATTTAATCCTCACGTTTAACAACCCTGCATTGCCATCCTTTGTTACAGCCGGGTATCTGCGCTGTGCAGTTCGTCCGTATATTCCAAATCCGCTGCGTTGCTTTAAATGCCAGCGATTTGGACATTCTCAGACGTCTTGCCGAGGCAAAAGCTTATGTGCACAGTGTGGAACTGAAGGTCACGACAGTACTGAATGTAAAAGTACTCCACACTGTGTGAACTGCAAAGATGCCCATCCTTCCTACTCCCGGAAATGCCCTGCATGGCAAAGAGAAAAAGAAATTCAACGGATAAAAACTGAGAAAAACATATCATATCCAGAGGCTCGTCGCATGGTCACTCCAAGTGCACCTATGCAACAAAAGACATTTGCTGCCGTGTTGAAATCTACTACGACACGTGGGGTTCAAACAGATATTTCTGTATTCCCAAGCGAATCTTTTACCCGCCATGCAAGATGCTTATTGATCCCTTCTACACAATCAGAAGAAAAGGAGATCACAAAGACTAAAACCTCTGTAAGTAAATCAGGGGTAACAACCAGAAATGTGGGTTCTAAAAAAGCCAGTAAGAACCCACTTAACAAACAAAGACTGAAAGCAGCCCTCTCTAAAGTTTCAAAAAAATCAGAAGCTCAATCTGTGAGTGAGTTTTCTGACATATCTGACGAAGAGCCTAATACGGAGGTTACGAAACCAAAGTCACCTCCAAAAGAGAGACCCCCTGTTAAATTAAAGAGGGATACCCTCGCAAAGAATGCTACCTCAAACACATAATGGATTATAAAATAATCCAATGGAACTGTCGTGGTTTCCGCAACAACTTCTCTGACGTTAAACACCTGACATACTCTACCTCATCTCTCTGCGTGGCACTCCAGGAAACACATCTAAAACCTGGAGAAAGAATTTCTTTAAAAGGATTTGATCTTTACCGTAAGGATGATGATAGCCACACCCGCGCTAGTGGAGGTGTGGCTGTACTGGTTTCAAACCGCATCCCTTCCTTACCAGTACAAATAAGAACAGAACTGCAAGCTGTGGCAGTCAGAATTTCAATTGGAGTAACTGTCACAGTTTGTTCCATATACTTGCCACCAGATGTCAGAGTCAATGAAAATGAATTGGATGACTTGGTTGAACAACTGCCGACTCCGTTTATTCTACTTGGTGATTTCAATGGCCACAATCCAATGTGGGGCAGTCCCGACATTAACCGTCGAGGCAGGGCCATTGAGAGATTTATTGGCAACCACCAACTGTATTTATTTAATACTGGAGAAGTGACATACTTCCACGCCCCAACAAGAACATTTACTGCCATTGATTTGACATTAGCTAGTCCAAATCTGTTTTCAGCGTTTACATGGGAGGTTGGATCTAATCCACTTTCCAGTGACCACTTTCCAATATTTTTAAAATATAGAGGCAGAGGAAGCTGTGAAACAGCCCGTCCACCACGCTGGAAATTTGAAACGGCAGATTGGCCTGCATTTTCTTCTTTGGCTAATATCACTGAGGAAATGGTCAATACTGCCGATATCAATGATGCAGTCGAAGTTGTCACTTCCAGTATTATTCAGGCAGCCGAAAAAACAATGGGGAAAACGTCAACCAGATATCCAAAACATCCGAAACCATGGTGGGATCAAAATTGCGAGGCAGCATTTAAAAAGCAAAAGAAAGCATGGGGGATTTTCAGAAGATACCCCACTGCTAACAATTTGGTTGCTTTTAAGAAAGCAAAGGCTAATGCCAGAAAAATAAGAAGGCAAAGCCAAAGGGACTCTTGGAGGAAGTATGTTTCTAGCATAACATCTTCCACCAGCTCAAAAGCAGTCTGGGATAAAATCCATAAAATTAATGGAAAATATGCTTCTCACTCTCTGTCCATGCTGGAAAGTAATGGCACAATAATCAGTGACATAAAAGGTATTGCTGATTTGTTGGGTGAAACATTTTCGTCTTCATCCAGCAATATTATGTATACAAGGGATTTCCAGGCTTATAAAGTCCAAAGTGAAAAACAATATCTAAACTTCCACTCCCCATCTGATGAGGAATATAATGTGCCATTCAGCAGAATAGAACTATGTACTGCAATCTCTCGCTCGGGGAATACTGCTGTAGGGCCGGATAAAATCCATTACAGCATGATTAAAAATCTGTCAGGCAATTCCCTTAGTAACCTTCTGAATCTGTTTAACAGAATATGGACAGAATGTATTTTCCCTGACTCTTGGAGGCTATCAATTATTATTCCCATTCCCAAGCCAGGTAAAGACTGCAAGAATCCCTCTAATTATAGACCAATTTCTCTGACTAGTTGTCTCTGCAAACTTTTCGAGAGAATGGTCAACAGACGTTTGATGTTCCTCCTAGAGGAAAAGAACTACTTTTCACCACATCAGAGTGGATTTCGTAGGAACAGAAGTACCACAGACAATTTAGTAAACCTTGAAACATCTATACGCGAAGCGTTTATTAGACGACAGCACTTAGTGTCTGTGTTTTTCGATATAGAGAAGGCCTACGATCGCTGTTGGCGATACGGGATACTCCGTGATCTGCACAAATTCGGATTGCGGGGTAATTTGCCAATTTTTATAAAAAACTTCCTACAGAATCGAAGATTCCAAGTCAGGATGGGCAACACTTTGTCTAGGCCTTTCACACAAGAAGAGGGTGTCCCTCAAGGTTCTATTTTGAGTGTAACTCTGTTCCTAATAAAAATTAACAGTATAACTAACTGTCTTCCTCCCAGTGTGAAACACTCTCTGTATGTGGATGACTTTCAGATTTCCTGTCAGTCTAGTAACATGGGTTTTATTGAGAGACAACTGCAAACCTCCTTAAATCGAATAGACAATTGGTCCAAGACCAATGGTTTCAGTTTTAACGTAGAGAAGACCTCGTGCATCCACTTTTGCCGAAGGCGTGGTTTGCACCTGGACCCTGAAATTCACCTAAATGGGGTTAAAATCCCAATGGTCAACGAAGCAAAATTTTTGGGTGTCGTGTTTGACCATAAATTGACGTTCTTACCACACTTGCGCAATTTGAAGAGTAGATGTTTAAAAGCTTTAAACCTGTTAAAGGTATTGTGCTGCTCATCCTGGGGAGCAGACAAATGTTCTATGCTCAGGATTTATAGGGCCCTTGTTCGCTCTAAGCTGGACTATGGGTGCGTTGTGTATGGCTCTACACGTGAATCTACTCTTCGGATGCTGGATCCAATCCACCATCAAGCATTGCGTTTGTGCACTGGTGCATTTCGAACTTCTCCTGTACAAAGTTTGTATGTGGATGCTCATGAGCCTCCACTATCTCTTAGGAGAGAACAGTTGTCTCTTTTTTATTACATTAAACAGAGATCTCAAAATAAACTTTTAGCTGATTGTTCAGATAGTCAGCTGAGGAGATTATTTGCAGCTCGCCCAAGTAGTGTCCCTACATTTGACATAAGAATGGAGAATGTAAGCAGCACGATTGACCTGGACACAAGCAACATTTCGCAGGTCGAGGTCGATAATATATCACCTTGGTCAATTCCTGTGATAAACGTTGATTTAAGCTTAAAGCAGTTTCTAAAAGAAACCACCCCAGACTACGTTTATAGACAGCACTTCGCAGAAATTCAACATCGTGACAGGAATTTAATTCCTATATACACCGATGGATCTAAATCGGATGACTATGTTGGCTTAGCCTTTGTTTGCCAGGATGAAATCGTGGCAGAACAAATAGCACCGAATTCTTCCATTTTTACTGCGGAGTTGCAGGCTATTTATTTAGCCCTAAAGTATATAAATAGGAAAGGTCATCGTTGCTGCGTGATTTACACTGACTCAGTTAGTGCACTTCAGGCTTTGATCTCGTATGAACCTAGTTTTCACTCCATAGTGATTAAAATTCGTAAGCTGATTTGCCATCTTTTTGCGAGGAATTTCTCTATAAAATTTTGTTGGGTCCCAGGCCATGTAGGTATAAGAGGGAATGAAGAAGCTGACGCAGCTGCAAAGTCAGCAAGTCCTTCTCAGCATACAATGCATATTGAAGGAGGTGACTTGAAGCTAGTTGTTAAAAAACGACTAGAGGAGAGATGGCAAAATGTGTGGAACGCACAAGTCCACAATAAACTACACGAGATCAAACCTGTGATAGAAAATTGGACACAGAAGAAACCTTATGACAGGAGATCTGAGGTCATTCTTACTCGTTTGAGAATTGGACATACTCGACTGACTCATCAATACCTTTTGAAGGGTGATGACCAGCCTGTATGTCAGTATTGCAACTGTACTGTAAGTGTTAAGCACATACTGAGCAATTGCATCGCCTCTGAACGGATTCGTAGGCAGCATTTTGGAAATGCAAGTTTTAAAGAGATTTTGGGCCAGAGGCCAAATGTTGATAAATTATTGAACTTTCTAAAAGTTACAAATATTTATAAAGAAATTTAATTATTTATTTATTTATATCCATATACATGTTGTTGTTATACACAGTTTAACTGTTGTATATTTTTGTTATTGGTTTTTTTGTTTTTTGTTTTGTTCATTTTTATTGTTATTTATGTACATATATATACCGTATGTTGTGGCGCAGCTTGGCCTATGTGGCCCTTGTGCCAATAAACTTTCAACGACAATACCAGTGACATCTCTATCTACACTGATGGTTTCAAAGACAACAACAAGATGGGAGCAGCTTTTGTGCTCTACAACCATCGGAATGGTGACACCCACAGATCTATTTACAAGCTTGGACCTCACTGCTCCATCCCCCAGGCGGAGATTTTCGTCATTACCAAGGTAACAGACTGTTTTTGCTGACTGGTTTCCTTTCAATAATACTATTACTGTTTACTTGGACAGTATCATTAAACATAAACTTACAGCAGCACAAAGGAGAGCTTTTCTTCACATTACCAGAGCCTACAGAACTACATCTAACATCTCCCTGCAGGTCCTAGCCAAAAAGGCTCCCATTGACAAACTCATCACTATGTACTCCAAGGTCTGGCACTTAAAATGGGGCTGCAGTATCATCACCACCAATTCTTCACTCACCCGTGAGGATCTCAAAAAGGACGTTCCCTTCGCCCAGTCTAGGCACCCAGCTACTCCAACATATTTCCAGTTTAACATTTCTGATAAATCTGACTTAGACATATACACTGATGGTTCTAAAACTGATAACAAAATGGGCTGCGGCTTTGTGGTTTTTTGTGATGGCACTGAGATTGCCTCAAAACAATACAGTCTTGCTGAGCACTGCACAGTCTACCAGGCTGAGCTGCTCCCCATCAAGTTGGCTGCCCTTTGGTCCAGCGAGCAGTATCACAATCAGAAGATTTGCGTTATTACCGACAGTGCCTCAGCGATCACACTTTTGAAGACTATAAACTTTCATCCTATTGCCAATGATATTTCAGACATCATCAGTAGCTCCTCTTGCTACTACTACATTAATTGGACCAGGGCCCACCAAGGAGAATATGGCAACCAGAGAGCTGATGCTCTCGCTAAGGAAGCATCAGGCAACAACAACCTTCCCATTACTTACAATAAAATTAGCACTAATACCATCAAGGCAATTCTCTGGAAGGACCTTATCTCAGACTGGCAACAGGACTGGAACCAACAACTCCAGCATTATTACTCATGATTTCATCCCTAATCTTGAGTAGTTCTTTAAATACAAGTGGTATACTCTCACAGAGAGTATACCACTTGTACTTAAACTTGGACTACACAGATGTTTACTGGTCATGGCAGGTTCTTTGCCTACATGGACCATATCAAAAATACTCAGCCCTTTGTGCCCTATCTGCAACATCACCGACGGCAGCAGGCACTACATCCTCAAGCCCTGGTCACACTTTGCGACTTCCAGCCGCGCAGGCGATCGCAACCGCAACAAGCGCGAGTCGCGCGCGTCTTCTCGTGGTCACACATTGTTCGTTGACGTTGCAACTCGGAACACGTGACCCTATAATAAACCAATAAAATTACAGTAGCTTGTTTTTGTCTATTTTCGTGAATTTACCGACATTTTACTTTCTACTTCAGAGTATTTACGGAATTTTAGCCACTTTTATTATTAAAATGGCAAGCAGTTCCTTTTCTGAAATGAATAAGAGAAAAAAGGCGATAATTTTGTTACAGCTGGCAAGAATACACGAAGAAAAAAATAAGAAAAAACGCTCATGCTGGGTTAAAACTTGGCGAAATGAAAATAAACGGGCTGAACAATCGTGCTTCCACCAGCTGATGAACGAATTAAGGCTTTCGGATGCCGAAGGTTATAGGGGATATATCCGTATGGATACAAATACTTTCCAAAGTATTTTAAGGAGGATAACCCCCGTAATAGCTAAAGAAGATACACATCTTCGAGGTTCTATTTCACCCGGAGAACGTCTTTCGTTGACACTTCGTTATTTAGCTACCGGTAAGAATATAATATATTTTGTATTTAATTTATATTTTATGCAATCTTACGATTAAAATGGTTCATATATAATTTAGGAGAAACGTTTCGTAGTTTGGCATACCAATTTAGAGTGGCCCATAATACAATATCAGTCATTATCCCAGAAGTTTTGGATGCCATTTATCAATCTTATAAAAGTGAATATTTGAGGGTAAGTGTTGTTCAGAAGAAAGCTTGAATGATTTAATTCATTTTTAATCGATATATTTTTTTCTTTTATGTAAGCATTTATTTTATTCAATTGTATATTATTAAATGTAATCAAATAAATCTAACAATAACTTTCATAAATTCAGATTTGATTTATATCAAATATAGCATTTAACTTTTGTATTAATTCAGTTTTAATACATTTAATGTTACTATCAAGATATGTTTGACAAATATACAACACAAGGTATATCTCAATAATGTTAATTTGAAAAAAAATTGTGCAGAAAAAATTTATTTCAAATGCTCTTAAAGAAATTCATATTATTTTGATTTTTAACTTTATTATTATATTGGCTACATCAATTTAAAATTGTTTATTTTTCTAAGGTACCATCTACAGTATGTGAATGGGAAGATATTGCTAGGGAATTTGATGAAATGTGGCAATTTCCTCATTGCCTTGGTGCAATAGATGGAAAACATGTACAAATCATATGTCCTAAGCAATCTGGATCTGCTTATTATAATTACAAAGGTAGTATTTTTGTTATTAGTCAATTATTTAAGGTTGTACTCAGTTATTCTGTTTGCTAAAACTCTATTTTTTCCAAATAAGGATTTTATAGTGTGGTTATGATGGCAATAGTGCGAGCAGATCTTTCATTTACATATGTGGATGCAGGCACTAATGGGAGACAAAGTGATTCTTCGATTTGGAATGCATCAAATCTGAAGAAAGCCATTGATGATGGAAAGTTAAACTTTCCACCAGATAGTCCTCTTCAAAGTGGAGGACAGCCAATTCCATATGTATTTGTTACAGATGAAGGAATTGGTATGTCTTCACGAGTAATGAGGCCTTACCCAATGAAACAGTTGACAGCTGAGAAATCCATCTTTAATTATAGGTAAAAGAGCTATTTAATATTAATTATTTAAGACAGTTTATTATTATTATTAGTGTATAACTAATGAAAACTGTTTAATTTAATTCAAATTGAAATTATTGTTAGATTATCAAGAGCAAGGAGAGTTGTCGAAAATGCATTTGGCATCCTCACTTCTGTTTGGCGAGTCTTCTCTACAGTGATTTTATTATCCCCGGATAAGGCTGCAAAAATCATCCTAACATGTTGTGTTCTTCACAACATGTTACGGGAAAGAAAAATAAAATCTTATCTCACAGTTGCTACCAGTGACAACTTTGGAGAGCAACATCAACAGTTTACACCCTTGGAAAGCAGTCGTAATTTAAATCCATCAACAACAGTGGCAAAAGCAATCCGTGATGAATTCAAAACATATTTTAATACTGTAGGCCAAGTAGAATGGCAATGAGATGAAATTTGTTTATAAAATTATTAATAATAAATGTGAAATGTAAAAATATTTAAAAAGTTTGGAATTATTATGATTATGTCATTATAAATGATACACTATTTTGAGTTAAGAAATACAACTTTGATACAATAAGTGAAAGATATTTATTAATTAATTATTATTCATAATATTTTTTTCTTCTTCTACAATAAGTGAAAATATCTTCATCTGCAAATCTAAGGCATTTTTCTGAGGAAGTGTTCTTAGTTTGGCAGCTATAAGATTGCCAAATTCATCAAACACATCCTTCTTTGGTTCATTACAGAGAGCCTGAAAAAATATTTAATAGACAATCTTAAATGAAAAGGCAGATCAGGTTTTCAGTCATATTATTTAATAATAATCTTTGTATTTGTGTAATATTTATAGTATCAGTTACTAAAGTGAACACTTACTCAATATTTGAGTTGTTTAGTTGTTCACTCTGAGCTGTAAACTATAAATAAATAAATTATACATTTTTAAATAACTTACATTCATTGCACATTTGTAAAAATTTTCTTTCTCCTTTCCTGCCATCTTTTTTTTCTTCTTAGGTGGCTGTGCATCAAATGTACATGGGACAATGAAATACTTTCATTTAACATTTCATTATCATCATGCACATCTGCTATATTTGCTTCTTCTGCCTCATCAGATATGCAGTCAGGCAGCCGGATGGCTGAGCGGTCAAGGTTAGCAGCCTGCCGCCCTGGGGAACCCGGGATCGAATACCGTACGGGTCGAAAAAATCCCCAGGAATTTTTCGGGGGTGGTCTCGTCTTGGATATGTCGGTCCCCATCCCTCACCACCTCGCCGCCCCATTGTGGGCCTGGCCAAAATTCATAATGGGCTTGCTATAAGAGGCCCTCTTAGTGCCCACTGGGCGGAAAGAGTTAAAAAAAAAAAAAAAAAACAGATATGCAGCCAGAAGTGGATTGTGTTTGATTTAACTATAAATATAAATAGGCTATATTTAATTAATTTTTACCTACTTTAATATATAAAATATATATAACTTATATAATTACATCGTATGACGACAGCGGTGATATCGTTTTCTTGTATGAATTCAAAAGAAAACTCAAAGACGACCAATGTTCCCACGTTGGTTTATATACCTCGTGTTCACCACATCCACTTTGCCTGCTGTCATCTACTTTTTTTTTAATTCTCAGAAACGACGTTCGAAGATGGTGGAATTTTTTACTTAGTACTTTAGCTATATTTAAATCAATATTGTCGTTACCAAACTAAAAACAATCAACATTCTATATCCAGAAATCTAAAAATGGTACTTACGATCAATGCCGAGACTTTCACTAATCTCACACCATGCTGCGCTTTTTTATCTTTTCTTTGATAAAATGAAGAATTAAAGTCCCACAGGCATTCGTGAGACTGGATGAGTTCGATTAACCTGGATTCTATACACATGTCATCCATATTCTTGTTATCTGCCATGATGAACTATTTTCAATGTTGCCACCGCATGATGTGGCTCAAAGGCGTTTGTTGATTGGATGCGCGTTTGCAACCGTCGCCAGTAGAACAAACTTTTTTGTTTCTAGTTGTGGTTGCAGCCGCGCCGGTTTTCGAGGGGGGATTACTAGTTAACGGGAACAGTCATCGCGGTTGCAGTTGCCGCGCGGCTGGAAATCGCATAGTGTGACCACGGCTTCAGCTGTCCAATGCTGGAGCGTGAAAGACTTAATCTCAGATTCCTCTGTGAGGCTCACAACTACATTTGGCCTCCCCCAAATCTCAACTGTCTGCTTAAGCATGAGGACACTTATCATGCTCTCTTCAATTTTTTTCACTGCACACCTCAGGAATATGGTCCTAGAATTCTCCTAGTTTCATTGCTGGATTTCCTCATGTCATCGTATGTTTCATGTTTGTACTATATGTGCATGCATTGCTTGCTCTTTGCTGCACTTGCTTTGTATATATTCTCCTGTCTCTTTCATTTTTGTTATTGTTACTACCATTTTATTTTATTTTTTACTACTTCTGTACATACGCATTTTCCTTTGTATTTATTTTTCATGTATGTTTTATGTATTTTGTGTATTTACGCATTTATTTACTTTGTGAGAAGGTTAACGAGCGGTATGAAAACAATGAAACAAAATTGAAAGAAACAAAACACAATGAGTTTTATTTTCTTCGCTCGTAAATAAACAGGATACAGGGGATACCAACAAACACCTTTTCCACCGACAATACTCGAGAGCAAAAATACCGAAACTGGTACAATAAATATTCTCGACAATATCTCTTTAAACATAAACCTTAATTCTAGTGTACATAAAAAAAAACTCCCGACAATATTACTTAAATTATAAAGTTAAAAATATTATACAAAGAGATAAAAGGAAGAGAATATCAAGAACGGACAGGAAAGAGGGTACCCACGACTAGATGACGATGACAAAACTACCGGCCGAAATATCACGGTGAAACGGGGGTCGGCGAACACTTTTACTTTCTCTTTCACTCTCTAGAACAGCTCAAATCGTCCTCGTCCCTATCTTTCTGGCACTCGGCGCACTCGGGAAACACCACTATCGCTCCTTCCAACTCGAGTTCTCGCTCCAGAATGACCCACGTCTTCCTCTCTCACCCCTCAGGGCTACACTCCCTCTTTTGTTTTAGGGGTGAGTCATCGAAATAACAAAGAAAGGGTGGGAGCGGTAGGTACATTCCAGGAAGAATGGACAATTAGGTTGGGAAGAAAAGAACAAAGAAAATATAAAATATGAAAACGATATAATTACATATAAAAATATACAATTTATGCATGGCGTGTAGCCACATACACCCCTTACAAAAACGATTAATTACCGTAATGCAATTTACGGTAATCGACCTTCCTCTTCCGAAGAAAGTATGGGTGAGTAGGGGCGGATGAGTTGGCGGTTTCCTCTCCACATTGTTGGTTCCCGTTCGGTCCCGCACTTCCTTGGTCGGCCGTTTCATTACGGTCCCAGTCAGGAGCATGCGGAGCGCGGTCCAAAAAAGTCATGGGGATGTCGTCTTCTTCTAGCTCATCTCCGTCATGATCGGGCACTTGTTGATTACGTTGATTTGATCCTTTCGTCCTTTTGATCATAATGGGAGAAAAACATGGTTTTAATCTGTCGATATGTACAGAAATTTTATTGCGGGGAGTGTTCCCTTCTATCTCGACAGTGACAGGTCCAAGTATCCGGGTGACTCTGAATGGCCCTGTATATTTTGGGGAGAACTTCCCATATTTTCTTCCAACACCTTTTCTCAGTAACCATACTCTCTGCCCCACGATCCATGCAGTATAATTTTGGCCATGATTGATACGTTCCCGATTACGGGAGTTTTTAAACCTACTGTACTCAAAAGCACTATCGTGTATTACATTTAATCTCTCTACCCATTTATCTCTATAACTAGCATCATGACCGACTATGGTATCATCATTAGGGAAAGACCACGGGAGACGGGGATCATACCCGTAGAGAAGAAAGGACGGGGCTTTGTTAATCGAGACATGAGTGGTGTTGTTATAAGCGAATATGGCGGGTTTAACGAACGTGTCCCAATCACGATTGTTGCCACTCGATAT
The DNA here is from genome assembly GCF_030686945.1 of Centruroides vittatus. Taxonomy (NCBI): domain Eukaryota; kingdom Metazoa; phylum Arthropoda; class Arachnida; order Scorpiones; family Buthidae; genus Centruroides; species Centruroides vittatus. The sequence goes on along the minus strand of NW_027122246.1, from coordinate 71,234 downwards.
GCGTGCTATTACGTACATATAGATTTATTAAACCTTTCGCAAACTGAGTTTGAGCACGGACGATACGCCGTCGTCATATTATGCTTGACGTGCAACAACTTACAAACATCTTGGAAAAGTTTAGACGTGAAATTGCTACCCCTATCCGAAATAATAATTTCGGGGCAGCCGTAACGGCAAACAACCTTATCAAAAATCGCATCAGTAACAGACTCCGCTGACTGATCATTAATGGGAATCAACTCGGCATACCTCGTAAATATGTCTATAACTGTGAACAAATACCTGTTTCCTCTTGGGGTCACCCGAAGGGGGCCAACTATGTCGATGGCAACTTTTTGAAAAGGGTAATCGGCAGCTTCCGTCTCCTGGAAGGGAGCCCGGCGTTGGTGCAGATTAAACCTTTGGCAAGTGACGCAATTCCGGATGTAACGGCTAACAGCCGTGCGTAAGTTCTTGATATGGTAATGACGATCGATCAACTTGCATGTTCTCTCAGTACCAAAGTGGCCCGCAACACTAGAGTTATGGAACGCTTTTATCACATGGTTGATCATATCAGCCCCCACACAGGGGTGTCGCCATTGGCGAAGACCGTACTGGTCTGGTTTGACGTGCACTAGAACATTGCCCTCTAACTGATATTCAGGTAGTATTTCACCTGGGGAGTTACAAGAATCGAGATTGTGCTTTTCGAGGTGTTTCTTTAACTTATTAAAGAACTTGTCACTATTCTGCGAATCTACTACTCTCTTTAAAAAATTACGTGCTTTGGTGTTCATATTACAATCCTGGGTAGACTTACAACTGGCTAAGTGGACATCGGGGCGCGATTAATTAAAAAATTAAACGAAAATAGCCGAAAATTAAACCCCGTAGCCAATCGGCTACGGGGTTTAATTTTTTTTTTTTATGGCAGACACTGTAATTATAATCAGATAATTCTACCGACTAACGCATTAATCTCTTGTTGTGATTCTGCATGGTCTTTATATAGGTCAGGGGCTTATGATCAGAGAAAATCCTTACTTCATAACCTAATATGATGGGCTTAAAATGACGGAGGGCTAATATTATCGATAGGCGTTCCTTCTCAACAGTCGAGTAATTAAGTTCAGCACCATGGAACTTTTTGCTGAAGAAACCTATCGGGGAAAAACAGTTTTTATCATCAACATGCCCCAAGACTGCGCCAGCACATTTGTCCGAAGCATCAGTATACATACAGAACGGCTTAGAAAAATCGGGGTGCAATTCTGGTTTGTTTATTACATTTATTATCGCTAAATCGGTCCCCACTGTTTACAGAGCTATAAGTAACTAACCGGTGTACACAATGTCTTTCAAGGACATTAGCTGAGACAGAAACAATTACAGGTAACCCCCGTATAACACAGGAGTTATGTTCCAAAAAATTGCTGTTATACGAAACAAAGAACTAGTGCGAAAAGGGGGGTTAGGTTCCAAAAATTAAAAACATGCTGTTAAATTCTTTTTTTAAATCGGATTTATTATTCACAAGTCGAAAGGCTCGATGCAGGCATCGGGGCATACAAAATTACAAATAGAAATAATAATATACTGAATATTATACTGTAAAAATATAAAATAATTTATATTGTTAATTTAAATAATATTAGGGGGTGCCACTAGTTGCCATTTTTGACATACAGTGATAGAATCCGATTTTTCAGCTTTATATAGTAGATTTTTTTCATGGTTAAAATACTTATTTATTATTTAAGTAAATATTTTACCAGAGGATTATTTATTTTATGATGATCTCAGCATGAGCATCATCAACTGGTAACAGTTTTCATTACATTTCATGTCATACGAGGATTTCACCTAATTCCCGAACCATGTTAGAGTGAACTCGTGCTATAAAATCACTGTGTTATACGGGGGATGTTTTTAATTCTCGAACCATGTTAGAGTGAATTTGTGCTATAGAAGTGTTGTGTTATATGGGGGTTACCTGTATTCTATTGTGGCGTGCGCTAAGCGATGCGTAACACGCGTGTCAAAGTTCTCTTTATGTAATAATATTGAAAACATTGTTTTTTGAGACTATATCAAATATTTTGAAATTGTACTATTTACAATTATTTTCTGTATGTAAAAATTTAAGTTCAAAAAATAATTAAATAAAAAATGAAAGAGTTTTTTTTATTCATTCATTTAAAATTAAAAAAGTAAACAAATAAGAAAAGATTATTTTTTTTCTTATTTGTTTGGTATTTTTAAAAATTTTTTTAAAATACCTTTTTTATTTGCCGAGATTTTATAATGCAAAGGCATCTGTTTACATTCAAAGAAAACAAATGCACGTGTTTTCGCCCAGAGTCGAAAGTTTATAATCACTTTCTGACTCAGCAAGGAGTTGTTAGATTTGGGTAACTGGGTCAGGTTCAGTTCATTAACGAGTTTTAAACGTATTTCTGCTTCGAGAAGTGAATATAGACACTATATACATATTTTTTAAACGAATATTACAATATTCAAATATAATTAGCGATGAATTAATTTTTTCCAGCGAATAGGCAACATCCAGAAGTAATGAGTAAATTTTTCAATTGGAAGCTTTTGATAAGAAATATTCTGGTCTAAGTAAATTCGAATAATTTCAAAACTAGTAAATTACAGCTATAAAATGAAGAAAACAGCTATTTTTTAATGCCATTATTTACATTACGTCTCAAATTACTTTAATGCAAGGGGAATGGATGAGTCATCTAGGGTGGAAGTTAACACTAATTTTCTTCCAGATAATGTATACTATACAGGGCCGGATTTACATAAGGGCATTTGGGGCCGGTGCCCAGAGCCTCCACAAAATAGGGGCCCCCACCAAAGTATGTTTAAACATAATTTTTTTTCTATTACTGTGACAGCCTAGTGGGGCCTATCAAGTGGAGAAAACCAAACCCGGGAAAAAAGCTATGAAACATATCGGAAAATTTCGGGAAAAAATGTTACATGGGTATCTTTCAATTAATTTCCAGAACGGAACCTGATAGGGAAACCTTAGGGGCAAAAGAACTTAAGTTCCGATGCAAACCGGAAGTCGCGTTAAATTAAAAGCTTCCCCTGGAAGGTGTTAGAAATATGACTGTCAAAACTGTATTGTTACAAAATATAATTAAAGGAAAAGTGTGATGTGCAGGGGCAAGCCACTACTATTTTGAGGTGGAGAGGATATATTTTAAATTAAAAATTGTAGCCCAAATAATTGCTTGTTTTTAAGAAAACCATTTGGTAAATAATATATTATGATAGACTCACGTTAGCATCGCTACCCGTGAAATCGCCTTTAAGTATTGACGTTAACCAACAGTTGGCCAATAGTCAATTTTGTATACACCATATCAATTGTTAAATTTCACTATATACTTCATTTTAAGATTGCAGTTTTTTTTCTAATAATTTTCATGAATTTTATCCATCATAATCCTGGAAATAATGTTACGTTAATAAATAATTTTGCTGGTAGAGTTTTAAAAATTATATTTTGTTCAAACACTAATAATAATAATAATGAGATATCACCATTAACTAATATTATTTAGTATAATGTATATACTTTGTTAATGGTAGTCATTAACTTTGTTTTCCTACACCATGGTTGGAGAACCTGTGACATTTTGTGGTTTCTAATGCTAAACAAAATATAGTGTGATAAAATTCAAGACAGCAAAATTAAATCTACATTATGAAAATATATTTTCCATTCTCTACTCCTATAAAATATGTAATTAAGTATAGTTTATGTTATTGGTGCATGTATACTAATATATATATTTATGCAATCTGCAATACATTGTACAGGCTCATTAGGTGTTTCTGAAGTAGGGTGAATCCTTCTAGTTAAAATAGATTGCTCATCTCTGCCCTACAGTCAAGTATAGTTTTCTGCTGAGACATTTAAAATGATTAAGGATTTCATATTCTCCATATCTGTCATGTACAGTGGATATCAGTCTGTGATCATTCTTAGAATAAAAGAGATGAAACAATGCAGTATAGTGTAGTGTGAGATTATTTCTTACCTGAGGTACTGCAATAAAACATGGCAGTTAATGGTTATTTAGAATTTTTGCTTCCTCTGCAGCAGTCATCCAAAATGGTCAGCATCCAATGCTGCAGCAATTGGAAGAAACTGCCTGTTTCATCAGGATTGAAAATGTCATCTGTGCTGTACTTAAATATTGTATCTTATCTGTAGTTCATGCACATGCTATGTGCAATGAAACATCAATGTTTCTCTGCATAAAGATTTTGAGATAATTCCATACTTTTCACAAAATCCCCATAAAAAAAGGAACTGCCCATGAGACAGTGGCATACTTGAACATCTTGAAACCAGATGAAAATAACTTTCTGCACATCCTCAAACTGTGTGCTGTGCATTTTATTCCTCTGGACTCAACATTGGATGTTTTTAACGTTTTTCAACATTGAATGATCTTTTAAAATCATTGGCATCACTCTTTCCATTCTGTCAAACTCCCTTGCAACATCTAATTTTTACTCAGAATCAATCTCTTGTAGAAAGAAGCTTTTTAAACAATAAAAATTGGTTGCATTTTTCCCCTTTGGCATATTTCATTATGAAGTTTGACATGATTAATTTCAGTGACTGATTGATCATAACTACAGCATAGTAAAGTATATTATCCATTTAATACTAAACGATTCATTGAATATAAAACACTTATGTACTTTCTTTTTCTTGTAACTTCCTAGTATCATCTCTGTACTCGTCTTCTTTGGTGGTGGAATTTTTGGCCTATAGTCTGAAAGGTCCTGTCACTGGTGTCATCCATCTTTTATGGGTTTGCACTGAGCACTTCCAGAATATTTTAATATGCGTAACGAATAATCCAGACCATCCACCATACCAACCGTGACCTAAGGCATCTTTTAGACATGCCCCTTTTGTCCAGTCATCTATGGAACTTTATAATCATTTTCATCCAACCCATTCCAGTTGTTTGATATATTGGGAATGTTCAGCATAGTGAAAAACCCTTTGGTATTCTGAAATTTATATTGACAGTTCTTAAGCCAAGTCTTACAGGTGGCCAACTTGGACTTCAAATTGTTTGCTATATTGAGGGGTTATCTGTATGTTTATATGTTTAACAGTAAAAAATAAGCACTCTTTCACTAATACACTTTTTAATGTTCTTTAAAACTATATTGTTTGATTTTAAACAAGTACAACGAATTCAAAAAATAAATTTAAATAGTTTGTTGTCATAGCAATCACAATCATATTAAATTACAAATATTATTAATTACAAGTATTAATTCCTTACAGGTATAGTAAAATATAGTATGAAAATTTTAGCAGAATGAATCTTTATTTATTTAAAACATAAATTTTACAATAATTCATAATTTATAATATGTTTTTACAGTTATCTCTTTTACATTAAGTTTAAATATTCTTTATATATTTAATTTTATTGTGCTTAATTAACATAGGGCTAATTAGTCCAAAATGAACATCCAGACAAATCAAACTCTGAAATTTAAAATTAAAATGGTCTCGGCAATATAAAAGTAAAGTATAGTAGTTTACTGACCACTTATAGATGAAATGTTGCATGCTTTTGTTATAATGGAAATGTTTGTTAAAGGAATGCAGTGACAAAGGTCAATACCAACATTTTCTAAAGGACTATCCCCATTATCAGTTACAGTTACAGGTATTGTAGAGTAGAAAAATAAAAATTTTGTGTGTGGAGCAGATAACCTGAACAATTAAAAAAGAACATTATTTAAAATTGATTCTAAAATATGAATAAATATAGTAATGATTTAAAATAAATGTAATCACTTCCACTTACCAATGAGTTTATTCTCCACAAAATAATTGTCATACATACATGTCACATAGCTGCTGTAGTTGTGTAAAAAGTACGACACAAAAGAAAAACACATACACGTGTTGATCAATTAAAATAAATTTAATTTTGCATTGGAAATAAATGGTACAAATTCTTTATTGATTCCCACTGTTCCTCAGTGTTCGTATTGTAACCGTAATCCACATAGTACAGTTCCGTTACAAATAGTAAACTAATAGAAAGGCATGGAAGTAAGAAGGATTATAGGATAGATGGGTACCCAATTTCTTGGCTGTTGTTGGACGCAGATCCTTGTCCCGACTTATAATGCTCATATGCTCTCACTTAAAATGATGGTTTCTTAGCGTTTTCTTCCAGTAATTGGATTCTCTTCTCTGTGTATTTCTTTTGGCCCTATTCCACAGAGCTTACCAATTTCTCAATCTCGAGGTTCGCAGCCACACGTCTTTCTTCGTTCGTGTCCGGCCCAAGAATGTCCAGTGGAATGTTCCTTTTCTTCTCCAGGCTCGTCGCCGTCTATTGTTTTCTCCTACCTCCTGGTGGGCTATGGGTAAGTTCGAGTTCTCAGAAGTTCAAGACAATAAAACAAAGAAAATTGGAAAGAAGGATAGATTTATAGAAATAGAATATAAATTAAATTAAAAACTATACATAAATAAAGGCGTACAGCCACATACGCCCCCATCGGGAAGGATCAAAGTCCGTGATGGAGTTCGTAATAATCAACTCTCTTCTTCCTAAGATCGTACCGGTCATCACTTTTGGAAACATCCTGGTGTTGCTCATTCAAGTCATGGGTATCTTCTGATTGCGCACCGCGTCTTTGAAATTCCATGGGTATATTTTCTTAGGGCACCTGTTGTCTTTGGTATTGATGCACAACCTCATTTTCTCTGTCATCATCATCAGTGGGATCGGAGTGACGGTTATCTCTGGGTCGGGTGGTCCTTTGCCCTCGATAAACGGTATGTGAGAAATACGGTTTCGGCCAGTTGAAATGTACTATCAGTTTCTTCCCTTCATTGCCTTCATCCAGTACTGCGGTTACTGGGCGTAATATCTTATTGATGCAGAATGGGCCTGAATACTAAGGAGAGAATTTACCAAACTTCCTGCCTTTGTGTTTACGTAATACATATACCCTTTCATGTTTCTAGCATAACATCTTCCACCAGCTCAAAAGCAGTCTGGGATAAAATCCATAAAATCAATGGAAAATATGCTTCTCACTCTCTGTCCATGCTGGAAAGTAATGGCACAATAATCAGTGACATAAAAGGTATTGCTGATTTGTTGGGTGAAACATTTTCGTCTTCATCCAGCAATATTATGTATACAAAGGATTTTCAGGCTTACAAAGTTCAAACTGAAAAACAATATCTAAACTTCCACTCTCCATCTAATGAGGAATATAATGTGCCATTCAGCAGAATAGAACTATGTACAGCAATCTCTCGCTCGGGGAATACTGCTGTAGGCCCAGATAAAATCCATTACAGCATGATTAAAAATCTGTCAGACAATTCCCTTAGTAACCTTCTGAATGTGTTTAACAGAATATGGACAGAATGTATTTTCCCTGACTCTTGGAGGCTATCAATTATTATTCCCATTCCCAAGCCAGGAAAAGACTGCAAGAATCCCTCCAATTATAGACCAATTTCTCTGACTAGTTGTGTCTGCAAACTTTTCGAAGGAATGGTCAACAGACGCCTGATGTTCCTCCTAGAGGAAAAGAACTACTTTTCACCACATCAGAGTGGATTCCGTAGGAACAGAAGTACCACAGACAATTGGTAAACCTTCGCAACATCTGTAAATTCCCGGTAGTCCAAGACTAAGGGCAATTTGCTTTATAACAAAAAAAAACGGCTAAACTACAATACTAAACGCGTGAAGGCAAAATTACAAGGTTTTCTTGATGTAATTTTTTTTTACAACAAAATTCTATCGATCTTCCTGGTTAAACACAAAACTAATCACTGCACCCGGTACAATCCGACTAATACAACAGTCCTGATGTAGTTCGTAAGTGAAAGGTCACTTCCAAAATGTCGATGCAAACGGATAAAAAAATAATATAAATAAAGTTCTACACACTTCCCTTTTGACTTGCCTGTCCACTGCTCTCCTGACGAATCGCACAACCCAAAAGTGATGAGAACAAAGGGGGAACACCTTAAATACACCTCCACAGTGGCTCCCCCTACCGTGGAACATAACCGTTACAAACACAAAAAAATAAATACTAATCAACATGGTGTTGTAACACCACATATCTCCCCCAGAAGAATCATTTACCATTATGAAGACGCCAAAAGTCAATTTTTCTTTCTCTTAGGTTATATGGTCTCGCCTCAGTTTTAGTAAGAGTTTCACTCAGGGTTATTAGAGCATTGATTTGCTGTTAAACTTTTTGCTTCCCATTCACCTGTTCTTCGAATTACGGGAATGTCAGGCAGTTCACTTCCATCCTCGAGGTCGTCCTCCTCGAAGATATTATTTTGTCTATTTTTACTATGGTTCAAATTTCTGTTATTACTCTGTGGGTACCCGTAACACAGTTTTAATCGGTCAACATGAACGGTGTCTTTATCTTTGTGATTACAACCTTCTATTTCATAAGTAGTCGGACCCCGGACGGAAACTATTCTGAAGGGCCCTTTATACTTTGCTCCAAACTTGTTACGCTTCACGCCCTTATTTAGTAACCAAACGCGCTGACCAACCATAAATGTTCTACATTTCCGGTTACGATTTCTATAGCTCCTACTTTTCTTATTAAAATCTTCTGAAAACTTCGATGCATTTTCTCTCAAAACTCGTAATTTGGACATTAGGTATTCTCTATGGTCGTCAAGATCTCTATTTACATCTTCATAATTAATGTCAGGAAGACGGGGGTCAAAACCGTAAAGGAGAAATGCGGGAGAATCGTCGACAGCAGAGTGAGGAGAAGAGTTATAAGCATAGGCAGCGGGATATACTAACTCGTCCCAATCAGCACCGTTATGTTCAGAGGTTTTTGATATGATTTCGATTATCGACTTATTCACCCTCTCGCATACACCATTAGCACAAGGCCGGTATGCAGTGGTGATATTTCTATTAATTTTTAACCACTTACAAACATCCGAGAATAGAGAGGATGTGAAATTCGTACCCCTGTCGGATATTATAGTGTTAGGAACTCCATACCTACACATAATTTTATCGAATACTGCGTCACTCACAGTCAAGGCAGTTTGGTCCTTTAGCGGGCATACTTCTACGAATCTAGTGAAAATATCAATCATCACTAGCAAGAATTTGTTTCCTTTTTTTGTGCAGTTCAGTGGACCTACAATGTCTAGCGCTACCTTCAAAAAGGGAGAAGTAGCAGTCTCATTGGGTTGATAAGGAGCCTGACCCTTATGCATGTTATAACGTTGGCAGGTTTGACAATTTTGTATCACGTCTGCTACCTTTCGTCTTAGGTTTAATATATAGTAATGCCTTTCAATCATTTTGATCGTTTTGTTAATACCTCTATGACCAATGAGGTTATTCTGGTGAAAAGCCCTTATAATATCATTGGTAAGCCCCTTTCCTACACACACCAGGTTCACTTGTTGGTCACGGGTACTATTATGAACAACACGAAACAAGCAATTGTTTACCAATTCAAACCCCAGGGCTTTCCGCTGTTGAGTGAAGTCTCCCTTATCCTTTCTCACCAAGTCACGTTTGATAGGACCAAAATAGTCGTCGTCGTCTTGTGATCTAATGATATCATCTCTGTCAGGAAATTCCCACCTAACTACGTTGATGTTATTGCATTCCTTACGTCTAGAAACACGGGACAGCAGGTCAGCCACTTTATTCTCACTCCCTTTAATATGTCTTACTTCGACGTCGAAATCGCTTACTTCCATGGCCCACCTCATCAAACGCTTGTTTCCATTATTTAAGTTGTTAAGAAAAACCAAGGGTTTATGGTCAGAAAGAATGACAACCTTTTGACCAAGGATTAGATATTTAAAATGCCTAAGGGCAAGGACGATTGCTAGACATTCCTTCTCTATCGTTGAATATTTTAACTCGGCGCCTTGGAACTTCTTACTAAAATAGCCTATGGGAACAAAGCTCATTCCTCTCTTCTGTTCTAACACAGCGGCGGCAGCCTTATCAGACGCATCAGTGTGAATGTAAAAAGGGTGGGTGAAGTCAGGATGGGATAGGAGTGGAGGTTTGGATAAGGCCTCCTTCAAGCCTTCGAAGCTACTTCGGCAACTTTCATTCCAACAAAACTTTTTGTTCCTCTTTGTTAAGTCGATTAGAGGAGCTGCCATTTCATAGAAATTGGGAATAAACTCCCTAAAGAATCCCACAGATCCGAGGAAGCTACGTACACCTTTAGTGTTTTTAGGAGGGTCCATTGTCTTGATCGGATTGATATTCTCAGGATCAGGCCTGATTCCTCTGGAGTCAATTACATGCCCTAGATAACAAATTTCTTTAGCTAAGATCTTACATTTTTTTGGATTCAATTTCAAATCAGCTTCGTGGATTAATTTAAGAACGTCCTTGAGTAAGATTAAGTGTTCTTCTAATGTGGGAGAAAACAGAACAACATCGTCCTGAAAAACGAAACAACTAATGCCGATAAATCTCGCTAATATCTTTGTCATAATATATTGAAAATACCGACCACTATTTTTTCCACCTTGGGGCATCCTGCACAGCTGAAATTTCCCCCATGGGGTAGAGAAGGCAAAAATGTGGCGGATCGATTTATCTAATGGTATTTGAAAGTATCCCGATTTCAAGTCCAAAACGGAAAAGTATTTACTTCCAAAAAACTGAGATAGTATATCATCTATACGAGCCATCGGGAACTCTTGTGGTCTGGTGATCTCATTGACCTTTCTCAAATCGAGGGTCATCCTTATCTCACCGGAACTCTTTGGGACTATATATATTGGGGAGTTCCATTCGGAATTGCTTTCTTCGCAAATGCCTGCTCTAAGAAACTCATTAATTTTCTTTTTTAATGCCGGTAGATGCACATGTGGTATCCGATACTGTCTGACGTTAATGACCTTCCCCGACTCAATCTCAACCTTATGACTGAACTTCGTAGTGCCAGTTAATTCAGAGACATTATCTACAAAGCAATTTGGATAACTTTCTAAGATCCTTACTACTTCCGCCTTAGTACCTTCTTCCACGTGACTCAGGTCAATGTTGCTTTTAACATTACTCTCGCTAGTGTTTATGGTCAGGGTGACAGTCTCGTGCCTTTGGTAATCATGATCATAATTGCTAAAGTCTATGTTAGTAATAAGGGCCCTATGATGACATAAGAAATCCATGCCAAGGATGATATCATAATTTAAACCTTTTGGGAAAGCCAAACTGGGCACTTCCAACTTGATACAGTCATGATCATTGAAGTGGCATTGAATAATCACGGCCTCACTACTCTGCAACTGTGTGCCGGTTATACCCCTCATAGTGGTATCCATGCTAATTACCCAATGGTTGTTCCTTTGCTTCAATCTCCTCGTTAGGCTGCTATTAATTATGGATCTTTCAGCACCAGTGTCAATTAGGCAATCTACACCTAACATACCAATTCGTCCCTTGATCGTTGGAACATTACTCTTAGATAGTTCAGAATTATTGGCCAAATTTAAGACAACATAACGATCACTTGGTTGGCCGTCCACGTGATCTTCATTTAGTTTAAATCCTTATTATTCTTGCACCATTTTGCTAAATGTCCAACCTTCCCACATGCAAAGCATTTACGTTCCCGCGTCCTATTTTCATAATTATTATTTTTCTTAACAAATTCCGATAATGATGCAATCGACTCGCAAAGGGTCTGAATTTGTTTTTCCATTTTGTTTAAGCGATCGTTTTGTTCGAGTTCCCCTTTTTTTTTATCTGGTTCACGTTCGTAATTCATAAAGACATGGTTATTCCCCTTTTGGCTGCACATCCTCACAACCTCCTCCTCTTCCTCAGCTATCTCTATACATTGATCAAGGGTGCTTGGTTTCCTCTGTAGAACTTGTCTACGAATTGATGCGTTTAGTCCCTTTCCAAAGCAATCTCTGACAGTATTGTCCCGTAAAGTGACCAAATTTGAATTACGAGCCACAGCACGAGCGAATAGAGTTTTTAATCTAATGGCATATTCACAAACACGCTCGCTTCCCTTTTGTGTTATAGTTAGGACCTGCTCAAATGGATCCGAGAAGTTTTTCTGCCTATCGAAGCATTTGATTAACCCTTCTTTAACCGTAACAAAAGTTGATTGCCCTTGTTCCTTTAAATCGAAGAATACGGATAAAGGCTCACCTTTTAATCTCGCTTGTAAGACGGTTAGTTTTACCTTTTCTTCCCATCCTGCTAATTCGGCTACACTTTCGATGGTCTGAAAGAATCTCTGAATGTTCAAGGTGTCCCCAGGGGAATTGGAGAAGCAAGGGATCATACCCATAAATCCCGTAACGACTGGTACAATACTCGTATCAACATTGCCGTTACTTGAAGTCGCACCTCCAGTTTCTTCCATTATTATCCAAAAATTTAACGCCACAAAACAAAAATATTGACAGTACGAGGTAAGAACCACCTTAACACAATTCGATCCTGTCGCGGACGCCAATGTAAATTCCCGGTAGTCCAAGACTAAGGGCAATTTGCTTTATAACAAAAGAAAAACGGCTAAACTACAATACTAAACGCGTGAAGGCAAAATTACAAGGTTTTCTTGATGTAATTTTTTTTTACAACAAAATTCTATCGATCTTCCTGGTTAAACACAAAACTAATCACTGCACCCGGTACAATCCGACTAATACAACAGTCCTGATGTAGTTCGTAAGTGAAAGGTCACTTCCAAAATGTCGATGCAAACGGATAAAAAAATAATATAAATAAAGTTCTACACACTTCCCTTTTGACTTGCCTGTCCACTGCTCTCCTGACGAATCGCACAACCCAAAAGTGATGAGAACAAAGGGGGAACACCTTAAATACACCTCCACAGTGGCTCCCCCTACCGTGGAACATAACCGTTACAAACACAAAAAAATAAATACTAATCAACATGGTGTTGTAACACCACACATCTATACGCGAAGCGTTTATTAGACGACAGCACTTAGTGTCTGTGTTTTTCGATATAGAGAAGGCTTATGATTGCTGCTGGCGATATGGAATACTTCCGTGATCTTCATGAATTTGGACTGCGGGGTAATCTGCCAATTTTTATAAAAAACTTCTTGCAGAATCGAAGATTCCAAGTCAGGATGGGCAACACTTTGTCTAGGCCTTTCACACAAGAAGAGGGTGTTCCTCAAGGTTCTATTCTGAGTGTGACTCTGTTCCTAATCAAAATTAATAGCATAGCTAAGTGTCTTCCTCCCAGTGTGAAACACTCCTTGTATGTGGATGACTTTCAGATCTCCTGTCAGTCTACTAACATGAGTTTTATTGAAAGACAACTGCAAACCTCCCTAAATCGCATTGACAATTGGTCCAAGATCAATGGTTTCAGTTTTAACGTAGAGAAGACCTCGTGCATTCACTTTTGCCGAAGGCGTGGTTTGCACCTGGACCCTGAAATTCACCTAAATGGGGTTAAAATCCCAATGGTCAATGAAGCAAAATTTTTGGGTGTCGTGTTTGACCAAAAATTGACGTTTTTGCCACACTTGCGCAATTTGAAGAGTAGATGTTTAAAATCTCTGAACCTTTTAAAGGTATTATGCTGCTCATCCTGGGGAGCAGACAAATGTTCGATGCTCAGGATATATAGAGCCCTCGTTCGCTCTAAGCTGGATTATGGATGTGTTGTTTATGGCTCTGCGCAAGAATCTACTCTTCGGATGCTGGATCCAATCCACCATCAAGCATTGCGTTTGTGCACTGGTGCATTTCGAACTTCTCCTGTTCAAAGTTTGTACGTGGATGCTTATGAGCCTCCACTATCTCTCAGGAGAGAGCAGTTGTCTTTGTTCTATTACATTAAACAGAAATCTCTGGCTAAACCTTCAGTTTATTGTAGAGTATCAGATACTCAGCTGAAAAGATTATTTACAGCTCGCCCAAGTTGTGTCCCTACATTTGACATTAGAATGGAGAATGTAAGCAGCACGATTGACCTGGACACAAGCAACATTTCACAGGTCGAGGTCGATAATATATCACCTTGGTCAACTCCTGTGATAACTGTTGACATTAGCTTAAAGCAGTTTCCTAAGGAATCCACCCCGGACTACATCTATAGACAGCACTTTGCAGAAATTCAACACTATGACAGGAATTTAATTCCTATTTATACTGATGGATCGAAATCGGTTGATTACGTTGGCTCAGCCTTTGTCTGCCAGGATGAGATCGTGGCAGAACAAATTGCATCGAATTCTTCCATCTTTACTGCAGAGTTGCAGGCTATTTATCTAGCCTTAAAATATGTAATTAGGAAAGGTCATCGTCGCTGTGTTATTTACACTGACTCAGTCAGTGCACTTCAGGCTTTGATCTCACATGAACCTAGTTCTCACTCTATAGTGATTAAAATTCGCAAACTGTTTTGCCATCTTATTGCAAGTAATATTTTTGTAAAATTTTGTTGGGTCCCAGGCCATGTAGGTATAAGAGGGAATGAAGAAGCTGACGCAGCTGCAAAGTCAGCAAGTCCTCCTCAGCATACAATGTTTATTGAAGGAGGTGACTTGAAGCTAGTCGTTAAAAAACGACTAGCAGAGAGATGGCAAAATGTGTGGAACGAACAAGTCCACAATAAACTTTACGAGATCAAACCTATAATAGAAAATTGGACACACAACAAACAGTATGACAGGAGATCCGAGGTCATTCTTACTCGTTTGAGAATTGGACACACTCGACTGACTCATCAATACCTTCTGACGGGTGATGACCAGCCTGTGTGTCAGTATTGCAATTGTACTGTAAGCGTTAAGCACATACTGAGCAATTGCACTGCTTCTGAAAGGATTCGTAGGCAGCATTTTGGAAATGCAAGTTTTAAAGAGATTTTGGGCCAGAGGCCAAATGTTGATAAATTACTGAACTTTCTAAAAGTTACAAATATTTATAAACAGATTTAGTTGTTTGTTTATTTTATATTTACACCTTGTTACTATATACATTTTAATTGTTATTTATTTTTGTTATCGGTTCTATGTTTTTTGTTTTTTTCAGTTGTTTTATTTTGTTATATTTTATTCTATTTATTATTGTTATTTATGTATACCATGTGTTGTGGCGCAGCTTGGCCTGTGTTGCCTTTGTGCCAAAAAAACTATTACCAACCAACTAACCAACCAACCAACCAACCGAGGTTGCTGTTCGCCATAGGAGGGTTTTAGTCTGTTCACGTGCACAGTGTCTGTGTTCTTCTTATTACAACCCTCCACCCTATAAGTAGTTGGGTCCACCTGGCGTAAGATGCGAAAGGGCCCCAAGTAATTTGGTGAAAACTTATCTCTCTTCACCCCCTTTTTCATAACCCACACCTTCTGGCTTTCCTTGAAACTTATTAGAGTTCTTCCCTTATTCACAGGGTCACGATTTCTCCTTTGTCGGGACTCTGCACGCCTTTCAGACACTTCACGAATGGCGCGTTACTTGGTCATGAGGAATGACCTTTGTTCGTCGGTCGTCATGCTATCATGCGTTGGCTCCACAGTAGGGGTCCGTGGATTTATACCAAAGAGAAGGAAGTACAGGGATTCATCGAGAGCAGAGTGATGAGCGTTGTTATGTGCAAAGCAGGCTCGCGGAATCAAATCGTCCCATTTGACGTCATTATTATTGCTGGACTTCGATATCATTTCTATAAGAGTCTTGTTTGCCTGCTCGCACATACCATTCGCACACAGTCTATAAGCAGTTGTGACATTCCGTTTTATACCCAGCCATTTGCAACAATCTGCAAATAAAGTTGACAAGAAGTTGGTTCCCCTATCAGACATTATTACATCAGGTACCCCGTATCTACATATAATTTGATCAAAGATGATATTGCTGATAAACCAGGTGCTTTGGTCCTTCAAGGGGTATGCTTCCATGAACCAGGTACGTACATCAACTACTACTAAATGAACTGATTCTCTCTTTTTGAGGTCTTAATCGGTCCTATTATGTCTATGGCAATCTTCTGGAAGGGGATACTTGACCCTTCGTTAACCTGGAGGGGGGCCTTACCCTTATGAACGTTATATCTTTGGCAACTCACACAATTCTTAACAACTTCCTCCAAACCTCTTTACCTCCCTAATGAAGTAGGCTCTCTCGACTAATTTTAGTGTTTTAAACACGCCCCAATGACCAGTCAGTTGGTTTTCATGGATAACGCGCACTAGCTTTTTCGCTATAGCTTCACCTACACATGTTCTATTAACGTGCTTATTACGGGCCCTCCAATAGAAGCTTTTGTACAGGCAGTCATCCATTAAGGTGTAGTTATAGGAGTTAATTTCATGATTATCACTCTGCAGCAGGTCTCTTTTTATGGGACCAAATGTGCTATCTGTATTCTGTGATTCTCTGATCTCGACCTTACTGGGGAGTCTATGATCGCTAGTGTCGAACTCGATATGATTAACGCTGTCTACACTACGAGAGGGAAAATCGGCGACATTATCAACCCCTTTTACATTGCGTACCTCGATGTCATAGTCTGCTAATTCCATAACCTACCTGGTGAGGCGGCGACTTACATTTTGGATGTTCCCCATGAAGATTAGGGGCTTATGACCTAATATTAAATATTTGAAGTGCCTCAGGGAAAGAAGGATAGCCAGACACTTTTTTTCTATCATAGAATAATTGCATTCTGCGCCATGGAACTTTCTACTGTAGAAGCCTATAGGTGCCCATTTATCACCAGATTTTTGTTCCAGGATCGTTGCTGCAGCTTGGTCAGAAGCATCTGTATGCAGGTAGAATTCCTTGTTAAAGTCGGGAACGGCTAAGGTGGGGGCCTTTGATATAACTTGTCTTAGCTTTTCTCAACTCTCCTGGCAGCTACCATTTCAATGGAACTTCCTGTTTTTTTTTTTTTTTTTGTTAATTCGGTGAGGGCGATGCTAATTTAGAAAAAGAAGGGATGAAATTTTGGAAAAACCCCACCATCCCTAAAAAACTGCACACGTCCTTAATGCTGGTGGGGGGTTTTATATTTTTTATTGCACTAACGTTCTCTGGGTCTGGTGTTATTCCTTCCTTGACAATAATGTGCCCTAAATATCTCACCCTGCTTGCTAACAATTGGCATTTTTCTGGGTTCAGGCTAAAGCCTTCGTCTCTCAAGGTCCTTATCACCTGCTCAAGGAGGTCCAAATGGTCATTTAAGTTTTTCGAAAATAGCACAATGTCATCCTGGAAGACATAGCAACTATTTCTGATGTACCTAGCGAGGATCTTTGTCATCACATATTGAAAGTAGCGCCCACTATTTTTTCACCCTTGAGGCATCCTGCACAACTGGTATTTCCCCCATGGCGTTGAAAAAGCATAGACATGTCTTATAGCCGGATCTAAGGGAATTTGGAAGTACGCAGCCTTCAGGTCTAGGACGGAGAAAAACCTATTTCCTTCGAGCTGATCCAAAATATTATCAATTTTCGCCATGGGGAATATATGCGGTTCGGTCACCTCGTTAACGTTTCGTAGATCCAGAGTCAATCTTATCTCCCCCGATTCCTTTGGTACTACGTGCAAAGGGGAGTTCCAGGGTGACGCACTTTCTTCGCATATGCCAGCTTCGACAAGAACATCTATTTTCCTTTTTAATGCAGGCAAATAACTATAACGTATCCAGTACTGCCTCATGTTAAGCCTAATTATATATTCACTAATCAGCTCCTTTCCACTCTGCCTAATGTTTAACAATTGATCTAGTAGGCCTTTCCCTTTATCTTTACGCTTTTCAAAGCATTTTATCAAATCTTGCTTTATCTCCTCAAACGTTCGTGCCCCTCGATGTGGGTTCCTGTTCGTGGTGAGGGGACTTCCCAGAGATGGTTTAGAAACTTTTTTTTTCCATTTCTGGGATCTGAACGCCCACCCACGTGTTTGTTGTGCGTGGTGTCCTGTATGCCGGAAAGGGGTATCCTGGTAGTTGAGGGGCAACATAACGTCCCCAACACACTGCTTTGGCCCCTGCTTCGGATAAACGGGAGGCTCAAATCAGGCTTCGTTTGAGTCAATCAGCTGGTCGCTGAGTCATTTCTGACCTCGGCCTGGAGTCAACCAATTCATGCAGACCGGGCAGACACGTCAGACAAGATGTGCTCTTCCTGACTGCATTGTGAGGGTATAGCTTTTGGGAAACCCTGGTGTGACGGTCTATGGGAGTCTCCCATGTGACGGCATCCCCTTGTTGGGCCCCATGGTGGGTGGGGTCACTAGGAGCTGAAAATAAATACTTAAATATGGATTTTAAAAAGCAAAAACAAGCATACACAAAAGAAACGACCAAAGAAAAGACCTCCAGCCAACCTGCTTACTTAAGAGCGAGGGGTTTTTCTCCAGTTGCATGCACTAAGTGTTTTCCTTTTTTGATTCAAAAACTATTCGAATCAATTATCGGGCATTTAAAAAAAATTCAAAAATTGAGGTCAGGGGATCTACTAGTAGAAACAGCCTCTCCTCAACAAACAACAAAGCTTTTGACAATGAACACTCTTGGAGACATGGGAATATTGGTCACATCACACAGAAGTTTGAAATTATCACGTGGTGTGATATCTGAGTTTGACTTGATGTCTGAAGACGAATCAGACATTTTGATTGGCCTCTCAGACCAAGGTGTCACTTCTGTCCGATGCATTTCGATTCGTCGAGACGGCAAGTTGATACCCACAAAACATTTGATTTTCACGTTCAACAACCTGACGTTGCCATCCTTTGTTACAGCAGGATATCTGCACTGCGCAGTTTGTCCATATATTCGAAATCTGCTGCGTTGCTATAAATGCCAGCGATTTGGACATTCTCAGACATCTTGCCAAGGCAAAAGCTTATGTTCACAGTGTGGAACAGAAGGTCACAACAGTACTGAATGTAAAAGTACTTCACACTGTGTGAACTGCAAAGATGCCCATCCTGCCCACTCCCAGAAATGCCCTGCATGGCAAAGAGAAAAAGAAATTCAACAAGTAAAAACTGTTAAAAACATATAATATTTAGAGGCTCGTTGCATGGTCACTCCAAGTGCACCTTTGCAACAAAAGACATTTGCTGCTGTGTTGAAA
Source organism: Centruroides vittatus (assembly GCF_030686945.1). Taxonomy (NCBI): domain Eukaryota; kingdom Metazoa; phylum Arthropoda; class Arachnida; order Scorpiones; family Buthidae; genus Centruroides; species Centruroides vittatus. The sequence goes on along the minus strand of NW_027122246.1, from coordinate 52,078 downwards.
TCTACTAATACATGTCGGGTTCAAACAGATATTTCTGTCTCTGCAAGTGAATCTCTTACGCGCCATGCAAAATGCTTATTGATTTCATCTACACAATCAGAAGAAAAGGATATCACAAAGACTAAAACCTCTAAGTAAATCAGGGGTAACAACCAGAAATGTGGGTTCTAAAAAAGCCAGTAAGAACCCACTTAACAAACAAAGAGTGAAAGCAGTCCTCTCTAAAGTTTCAAAAAAATCAGAAGCTCAATCTGTGAGTGAGTTTTCTGACATATCCGACGAAGAGCCTAATACGGAGGTTACAAAACCAATGTCACCTCCAAAAGAGAGACCCCCTGTTAAATTAAAGAGGGATACTCTCGCAAAGAATGCTGCCTCAAACACATAATGGATTATAAAATAATCCAATGGAACTGTCATGGTTTCTGCAACAACTTCTCTGATATTTTATTATTTTTATTTTTTGTATAGGTAAGTAGGCTGTCTATTGACTTAGCCTGAGAGGAAGGAAGAGAGGGGTAGGGGTAGTATAGGGGGGGAGAAAGAGAGTGAAAGGAAGGGTGAATGGGATCTTAAGAGTGATCAGCATCGCAATTATTAGAAAAACAAAATAGGAAGGGTACAATTTGCCAATTTGGCGGGAAGAGAACAAGGTATTAGGTAAAATTACAAATATACGTAAAATTACAAATATACATATACACAATTTGATACAACATACAGATCAATGCCTAGTGTTTGAGGAATTTGTTTGAAAAATGCTACAATTATTTACAAAATTAATTAGGAGATGAATCGCTTCTTTATTTGTACACAAATAGTCAAGATTTGGGGGCCATTGTTGCCCGTTGTTTATGCAGTGGCTGAAAAGTTTGTAGCGTTCTGAGTCCAGATTTGGGCAGTGAAGGAGGTAGTGGAGGGAATCCCCTTTACAAGCGTTGTCACAATCACAGCTGTCGTCGTCACGTTTGCCAAAACGGGTGAGGTACGCTGGGAAATTTTCGTGACCTGTTATGCACTGAGTTATACTGTAAGTTGGGTAAAAATGGCGAAGCCTTTGGCGGTCTTTGACTGAAGGGAGAAAGCTATAAGTGATCCTTCCCGTGGTAGAGTCTTTTTATTCTTTTTGCCATTCGTTCATGATTTTATCATATATAAGACTTTTTACGAGAGTGATCGGTACTTTATTAAAAGATGGTGTGACATTTAGGGTTGCAACTTCCTTAGCCAGAGCATCTGCCCTCTCGTTACCGCTTATTCTGCTGTGGCCAGGAATCCAGTTAAAACTGATGTTCCTTTTTTTGTGCAGATTGTTGGCAAGGCGACAGACCTTAATTCCTGCTGCCGTCTGTTTATTTGTACCATTAATAACATTTAGCACATATCTGCTGTCTGTAAAAAAGTCTATGTTATCCTGGTACTTCCTGGGGTGTTTGGTGATGGCAATGAGTGCCTGCTGCATAGACCAAAGCTCAGCCTGGTTATTTGAGCAGTGCTTTCCAAGTTTGTGATACTCTTCTTTACTGGTTGTATTAGTGACGGTGTCTCGGATGGTGAAGGCCACTCCAGTCCCTTTGTCATTCTTTGCACCATCAGTAAACACATGCCACCTGGCATGGTTTGTGATAGTTTTATAAAGGAGGTTGATCGACATAGTGTCACTGTTAGCTGGGTGATGGTGATACTTCATTTTAGAGGATTGACTGTCTAAACCATAAGTTTGTATCATTTGAATCATGTCTTTGCAGTTGTGATAGAAGTCGTTCTGGGTAATAATTTGGGCACTGTCTGACTCACTAATGTTTAGGTCTTCATTTTGGATATTCCATATCCAGTTAATGTATTTTATCTTTAGATGGATAGGAACGAGATTAGCCATAACCAGAAGGGCATCTGTCGGGGTTGTCCTGTAAGCCCTACAGATGCGGATTGCAAAGTCCCTTTGCACAGAAAGTAGCTTTCTTTTTACATGTACTAAGTTCGCTTTTCCACCCCATATTTGGGCGGCATAGAGTAGTGCCGGTTCAATGGCTTCTTTATAAATGAGGCGACAGTGTTTGGGGCTCAGACCGCAGGTATTTCGCGCAATGTGGTGGAGCTGGTTAGACTTTTGTCTGATTTTTTTACATATTTTGTCAATGTGGCCCTTCCAACTTAATGTCGGATCCAGACCGACGCCCAAGTAGTTGAGTTCAGAGGTTATCTTGATTTTGTGTTTGTCTATGTATAGGCACATAGGCCTCTGCAATTGTTTTCTTTTGTTCCTCCTTGTACAGATTAAAGCCCTACATTTAGAGTAATTAATGGGGAGCTTTTTCGTGAGCTCCAGTCACCTATTTCTTTTAGTATCTTATTTCCCATAGCCTGGAGGGTGTTACAGTTCTGGTGTCGTAGCATAATGAGAGTGTCATCTGCGAATCCTTGTAAACAAGTGTTTTCTGTGGCTGGGATTGTGATCAGTAGATCATCGTATGCAAGATTCCAGATTCCTGGGCCGCTCCGGCTGCCCTGGGTACAGCCCCTACTCACATTATGGATCACTTGTATGTTGTTCAGAAAAAACCCTGCTTTGCGATCAGTCAAATAGCTGTTCAACAGTTGGAAAATATTGCCAGGGCATTTAACATCTCTCAGCCTTTGTTTTACTGATGGCCACCACAAATTATCAAATGCTTCCTTGTAGTCGATACTTATAACTAGGGCGTGGTTGTCATGGTGCCATGCTTTGTTGATAAAATTGGTGACATTTTTGATCGCTAGGATGGTTGAACTTCCAGGTCTGAAACCATACTGCCTACTGTTCATGTAATTTTTATTGGCCAAGTGCCAGTTGATCCATCCGATCAGTAGCCCATCAAGAATTTTCCCCAATACCGGCAGAAGACTGATCGGACGGTAGTCCTTCTCTTCTTTAGGCTCTTCGATTTTATTAATAAATTTAATACTGGCTACTTTTCACTTGTCTGGAAAATACCCGGTCTGGAGGCAGCCATTAAACAGAAAGACAAAGGCTATGGGGATTTCCTTAAATGCCTCCTTGACCATTTCTGCGGTTACGCCGTCAAGGCCAGGGGCTTTACGGTTCGCTAGGGTGTTTATAGCTCTTCTGACTTCCGGAAAGGAGAACCAATTGTCTGCCACTTCTGTATAGTGACTGTTGGCGGCTGTTCTAATGGTTTGGTGATGAGTTGTGTCTGTCGTCTCGTCATCCGGTGGGAAATGGAACTGGAGGAGCTTTTTGATGTTGTCTCTGATGTCATAATTTTGAATTGTAGATTGGCTAGTGGTGATGTTAGGGAGGTCAGCTCTCTTGTTTCTTTTGAAAGCTATTTTGTAGGGTTGACCCCAAGGATCCTGATTAGGTTTATCGCGGAAGGTTCTCCACGCCTCAGTCCGAGTCCTGTTTATTAGCGTCTTGTAGGACCTAAGTGCAGTTGCATAGGCCTTACCTTTATTGTTGCGTTGATGTGTATCTACTTCCCTGAGCCACTTCCTTCTTAATTTTCTTATCGTCTTTTTCTCGGCTTTCAAGTTGTTGTTCCACCAGTGTGTTGCTTTTTTACAAGCTTTTATGATTGAAGCTCTTTGTTGGGCGAGCTGTAGGGAGGAAGTGATGTGATCCACATAGCGGTCTATTTCATGTCTGTTTGTAAGTTAATGAAAGTTGTGGTTCCTCCATTCCTGTGCGAAAACCATGTTAAATAAAGTCCAATTTGTGTGTTTCCTGTAGTAAGGCTCATCTGTAAGGCTCAATGTTTTGTATTTCCGTTAAAATGTAGCGATGATCGCTTGCTGAATCGGTGGTCAGTGTGCTGCAGCTTATAACTCTACTCCCCATGCTGGTCGGGGCAAGGCAAACATCTGTCCACCCCCTGCCACGATCAGTCTGAAAAGTGGGGAGGTCGGAGGTATTTAAAGAAAGTCCGTCCATTTCACCCAGGAAATCTTGCATTAATCCCCCTCTTGCATTCTCCTCCTCATGATACCATAAGGAGGATTTTGCATTGCAGTCCCCTGCGATTATGAATTTAGTACCTTCAAGTTCTTTAGCAACCTTACTTAGTTCATTGACACACTCAGTGTCATTGTCAAAAGGAGAAAAGTATACACAGACTATGTAGTCCAACGGTCCATTTTGAAGGGCTGCAGTGGTAATCCTGTTGGTGGACAGTCCCGGGACCAATACAGCATTTATACTTGTGTTCCGGATTATAATTCCACATTTTGATCTTTCTGTGGCTGGCTTGTGGTTTAAAACCTTTTAAGAACCGAAGCACACAATGTCGTTGTTTATAGTGTATGGTTCTTGGATTAAGATGATATCGATGTCCATTTGGTTAGCTGTGTGAACTAAGAGAGAACATGCCGCTTGGCTCTTTTGGGTATTTATTTGCAGAATTTTGTAGCTTTGATTGAACATTGCGGGAATGAGGACAGCAAGCGGGAGTGAGTAAGTATTATTGCTCATAGATTGTCTGTTTAACTAAGATCCTTTTATACTTCTGTAGTATTGGGCATGAGGAGGAGTAGGCATTGTGGTTAGTGTAGAGTTTGTGGTCTTCCTTTTCGTTTTTATTAGCCTTATGACAATTTGTACATTTTGGCTCTTCTCTTTGATACTGGCAGTCTTTGTATTTGTGCCGTCTCGCACAGTGACTGCATCTTTCTGATGAGTCGCAGGAATTCGCCATATGCCCGTACCCAGTGCATTTGTAACATCTGTGGACTGACACATAGTCATTAACAATCAGGGAGCTCCAGCCATAGCTTAAATATTTTAGGCGAACTAGTATGTTTCTTAGCCCTGGAGATATCTCCATTACTACGTGTCTATGTTCTTCTCTTGTCTTAGACTGAATTGTATGTGTTACTTTTATATCCTTGATAAAGTTTTCTAGGGACAGCTTTTCCCAAATTTCCTCGTTTTGTTCATAGATACTATGTAATAGCGTAGTCTTATCCTCCGTCTGGGGGACATTTAAAATAATTATCCTTGGTTTTTTCAGCCTTGGGGTGGTTAATTTTACCTTATTGTTAACTTCCGGTATTTTCTCTATTGCCTCCTTTAGATTACCCAGATCACGGGCTGTCTTGACCCGGACTTTGAGACTTCCACTAGGGAGGGTCTGAATGGATTTCACCCCTATGTTTAGGGATCTAGGATCTATGTTTTCGTGGAGGGAATCCATGACCTCTTCAGGGCACATTTTTTCCCCCTCCGCTGTTTCAATGGGCTCTATGATCAAATCCTTATCAAGGTTTTGATCAGAGACGTTGCTTACTACTTCTGCGATCATAGTGGTAGTTTGGCTGCAATTAGATTTCCCTGTTTTCACTATACTGGCATAGCTTTCTGTATCGACTTGCGGTTTGGATCGTAAGGCGAGTAACATCCCGTACAGGCTATTGGCCGCAGCATACATTTTCGTAGCCGCTTTTCGCACGTTTTTGCGGCCCTTGTTAGTTATGGAGCCCTGTGAGTTAGATGGAAAAGTTTCCATAATAATGTTTAAATTAGCAGCAAGTTGTTCAAAGAGGTTCTTTTCTGGGAAGGCCATGTTGAATTTCACTGAAGAATAACAAAATAAGGACCAGATGAAGGAAACGCCGAACAGCTACGATCGCCGATCTGCTGGAAAAGCTCAAAACACGTGTACGCCGAACGGCTATCCAGGTAGAAAAATACCCGATGATAAAACCTACTATCCAAAGGGTGGAGGGTGTAACATTAGAGGTTCGCCGCACCAAGGGAGTGATTAAAAGTTCAAACGTAGAAGCACCACGAGACCAACGCCGAGTGGCTGGATGACGCCGAACAGCTGCCACGTGGGTGTCGAGTCCTTTGTCTCACAGGCGAAAAATAAACTTAAGTTTGCCGGAGAACTATTGGTCGTACATTAACTAAATTTATATACATACTGCCTATTAACAGAGGCTACAAGAAAACGTATATTTTAGGCACCGGAAGTAGCGGGGGCGCCAAATGGGGCCCTTACAAAGTCTAAGAGTTCCAGCGCATGTAACTATTGAACCGCTGGTCCGATTTTAATAAACTAGACACTTACCGCTTCCTTGCAAAATATCCTATCGAACGGTATATATTAGATTGATGAGAATACAAAAATAACCAAGTTATGAAGATCGAAAAAGGAGCACACAAAAATCTGACTAACGGTGTTGACGACCATGCGCCCTCTCTACTTTTCTGACATTAAACACTTGACCTCATCTACCTCATCTCTCTTCATCACACTCCAGGAAACACATCTAAAACCTGGAGAAAGAATTTTTTAAAAGGGTTTGATCTTTACCGTAAACATGACGACAGCCACGCCCGCGCCAGTGGAGGTATGGCTGTACTGGTTTCAAACTGCATCCTGTCCTTACCGGTAAAAATAACAACAGAGCTGCAAGCTGTGGCAGTCAGGGTTTCAATTGGTGTAACTGTCACAGTTTGTTCCATATACTTGCCACCAGATGTCAGAGTCAATGAGGATGAACTGGATTTCTTGGTTGAACAGCTGCCAACTCCGTTTCTTTTACTGGGTGATTTCAATGGCCACATTCCAATGTGGGGCAGTCACGATATTAACTGTCAAGGCAGAGCCATTGAGAGGTTCGTAGGTAATCATCAACTATATTTATTTAATACTGGAGAAGTGACATACTTCCATGCCCCAACAAGAACATTCACTGCCATTGATTTATCATTAGCTAGCCCAGACTTGTTTTCAGCGTTTACATGGGAGGTTGGATCTAACCCACTTTTCAGCGACCACTTCCCAATATTTTTAAAATATCGAGGCAGAGAGAGCTGTGAAACATCCTGTCCACCACGCTGGAAACTTGAAACGGCAGATTGGCCTGCATTTTTCTCTTTGGCTAACATCACTGAGGAAATGGTCAATACTGCTGATATCAATGATGCAGTCGAAGTTGTCACTTCCAGTATTATTCAGGCAGCCGAAAAAACAATGGGAAAAACATCAACCAGATATCCAAAGCATCTGAAACCATGGTGGGATCAGAATTGCAAGGCAGCATTTAAAGCAAAAGAAAGTATGGGGGATTTTCAGAAGATACCCCACTGCTAACAATTTGATTGCTTTTAAAAAAGCAAAGGCCAATGCCAGGAAAATAAGGAGGCAAAGTCAAAGGGATTCTTGGAGAAAGTATGTTTTTAGCATAGCATCTTCCACTAGCTCAAAAGCAGTCTGAGATAAAATCAATAAAATTAATGGGAAATATGCTTTCCACACGCTGTCCATGATGGAAAATAATGGCACAATAATCAGCGATGTACAGGGTATTGCTGATTTGTTGGGTGAAACGTTTTCTTTGTCATCCAGCAATACAATGTACACAAGGAATTTTCAAGCTTATAAAGCTCAAAGAGAAAAACAAAGTTTAAATTTCTTTTCCTCATCTAACGAAGAATATAATGTGCCATTCACCAGAGTTGAATTACATACAGCGATCTCTTGCTTGGGGAGTACTGCTGTAGGATCGGATAAAATACACTACAGTATGATTAAACATCTGTCAGACAATTTCCTTGGAAACCTTCTGAACTGTTTAACAGAATATGGACAGAACATACTTTTCTGACTCTTGGAGGCTATCAATTATTATTCCCATTCCCAAACCAGGCAAAGACTACAAGAATCCCTCTAATTACAGACCAATCTCCCTTACGAGTTGCCTCTGTAAACTTTTCGAGAGAATGATAAACAGACGTCTGATGTTTCTCTTAGAGGAAAAGAGCTACTTTTCTCCACATCAGAGCGGATTTCGTAGGAACGGAAGTATCACAGACAATTTAGTAAGGCTTGAAACATCTATACGCGAAGCATTCGTTAGATGACAGCACTTAGTGTCTGTGTTTTTTGATATAGAGAAGGCCTATGATCGCTGCTGGCGATACGGAATACTTTGTGATTTGAATGAATTCGGACTGTGGGGTAATTTGCCAATTTTTATAAAAAACTTCCTACAGAATAGAAGATTTCAAGTCGGGAAGGGCAACTCTTTATCAAGCCTTTCACACAAGAAGAGGGTGTTCCTCAAGGTTCTATTTTGAGTGTAACTCTGTTTCTAATTAAAATCAACAGCATAGCTAAGTGTCTCCCTCTCAGTGTGAAATACACACTGTATGTGGATGACTTTCAGATCTCCTGCCAGTCTAGTAATATGGGTTTCATCAAGAGACAACTGCAAACCTCTCTAAATCGCATCGACAATTGGTCCAAGACCAATGGTTTCAGTTTTAATGTAGAGAAGGCCTCGTGTATCCATTTTTGCCGAAGGCGTGGTTTGCACCTGGATCCGGAAATTCACATAAATGGGGTTAAAATCTCAATGGTCAACGAGGCAAAATTTTTGGGTGTTGTATTTGACCATAAATTGACGTTTTTGCCTCACTTGCGTAATTTGAAGAGTAGATGTTTAAAAGCTCTGAACCTTTAAAAGGTATTAGGCTGCTTATCCTGGGGAGCAGACAAATGTTCTATGCTCAGGATATATAGGGCTCTTGTTTGCTTTGGGCTGGACTATGGATGTGTTGTGTGTGGCTCTGCGCGAGAATTTACTCTTTGGATGCTGGATCCAGTCCACCACCAAGCATTGCGTTTGTGCACTTGTGCTTTTCGAACTTCTCCTGTTCAAAGTTTGTACGTGGATGTTTATGAGCCTCCACTATCTCTTAGGAGAGAACAGTTGTCTTTTTTTTACCACATTAAACAAAAATCTAAGAATGGACTGTTAGCTGATTGTTCAGATACTCAGCTGAAAAGACTATTTGCAGCTCGTTTACGTAGTGTACCTACATTCAACATTAGAATGGAGAATGTAAGCAGCACGATCGTCTTGGACACAAGCAATATTTCACAGGCTGAGGTCAATAATATATCACCTTGGTCAACTCCTGTGATAAATGTTGACATTAGCTTAAAGCAGTTTCCTAAGGAATCCACCCCAGACTACATCTATAGACAGCACTTTGCAGAAATTCAACACTACGTCAGGAATTTAATTCCTATTTATACTGATGGAGCGAAGTCGGTTGATTACGTTTGCTCGGCCTTTGTCTGCCAGGATGAGATCGTGGCATAACAAATTGCATCAAATTCTTCCATTTTTTACTGCAGAGTTGCAGGCTATTTACCTAGCCTTAAAATATGTAATTAGGAAAGGTCATCGTCGCTGTGTTATTTACACTGACTCAGTTAGTGCACTTCAGGCTTTGATCTCACATGAACCTAGTTCTCACTCTATAGTGGATTAAAATTCGCAACTGTTTTTGCCATCTCTTTTGCAGTAATATTTTTGTAAAATTTTGTTGGGTCCCAGGCTACGTAGGTATAAAAGGGAATGAAGCAGCTGATGCAGCTGCAAAGTCAGCAAGTTCTTCCTCAGCATACAATGTTTATTGAAGGATGTGACTTCAAGCTGGTGATTAAAAAACGACAAGCAGAGAGATGGCAATATGTGTGGAACGAACAAGTCCACAATAAACTTTACGAGATCAAACCTATAATAGAAAATTGGACACACTGTAAATACTATTTTTTGTATCTTATGAAACCGACACTAACTGCGGTCGGTAAAACTTCCATTAACCTAACAGGTACTACTTTACGCGGATTCGAGATTAGTTTGCCAGGCCTGGGCTTTTAATCGTGCACCAAAAAATTAGTAATAATAACGATAAATATCAAGTTAAATCAAAAAGTTTAAATATATTTCATTAGTAACTAGAATGTACAACGTACAAATTTCAATCATCCAAACAAAATTTATTAACGAAAATTCAACAAGTCAACCCGACAATAAACTCAGCTACTTAGCTTAACTTAATATTAATTCCCCTTTGAAAATTCGACAAAATCAAATATCAGGTCAGTCCATAAGTTTCCGTGCGCATATTTATGACCTTGAGAAAAATCTTGTTTTGCTGTTAAAAATGTCAGTCTAATGTGATAATTTTTACATCGAAGTGTTAAATTGGATCTCATTCATATAATACTGTATCATGCACACTGTGAAATCATTCAGTTTGTACATCTTTCGTTAACAATGGAAGTAAACCGACGAATATAAAAGACACGTTTTATATTACTTTTATTTTCAAGTTGTGAGAATGCTACAAATTGCAGCCAAGAAGATCCTCGACTTCGACGACGGATCTTCCGGTACGAGCCTTATCCTCCACACTAAAATCATTGTTTCTAAATCTTTCAAACCACTTCTGCGCAGTCCTTGAACTAATTACGATTTGATTATGTACAGTATTTATTTTTTGGCTGCATTTGTAGCATTCTCACCACTTAAAAATAAAAAGCTATAAAACGTGTCTTTTTATATTCGTCGGTTACTTCCATTTTAACGAAAGTAAACAACTGAAATGTTCACAATTCTGAACAGTATTATATGAATGAGATCCAATTTAACACTTCGATGTAAAAATTATCACATTAGACTGACATTTTTAACAGCACAAACAAGATTTTTCTCAAGGTCATAAAAATGCGCACGAACTTATGGACTGACCTGAATACTTAGACAAACTATGAACAAAATTTTTTACTAATCAAGACCATTAACAGAATGAGTAACATGTTTTGCTAGATTTAACTGTATACGTGGAGCAGGATACTGGCCATCATGGTGCTTTTCTGAGTTTAAATTATGACTACTGCGAGCGAAATGACCTCTCATGCTGCACTTAAAACATTTCTTATCGTTGACTCTATCTTTTTTATCACGAACGCTAACGAGCATACTAACAGCATCCGTCAAAGCCTCAATTTGCTTTTCAATTCTATCTAATTTATTTTCGCGGTCTATTTGATGAGTATTAATGGGTTCGTTCTTATCACATACATACTCATTGTCTTTGCCCATCGCAGCCTAAACCCTTTTACGCTCATTAGTACCGTTACAATCGATTTTAATTTTTACTTGTAATTCCGCATTTCGATGGCCTCATCAAGAGACTTGGGAGATCTCTTCATCACGTTGGCCCTTATACGAGAGCCCGACCCCTTTATAAACCTCTCCATTATAATTTCGTCACGTAGTGCAATTATCTCGTGATGATCTTTAATCGCACGAGATAGAAGTGTTCTAGTGCGTATAATGAAATCAGTAACGGGTTTGTTATTCCCTAGTCTTAGATTTAGTAACTGGTCAATTATATTCTTTCCTTTTGCCTTTCTCTTATCGAAACATTTTATTAAGTCTCGTTTAATTTCGTCATAGGAATGTTGGTACTGTTTCAGTAAGCAAAAGAACGTTCCCAAAGGTTCGCTTTTTAGTCTTGCTTGCAAGACGGCGATCTTTGCAACGTTATTTCACCCAGCAAGGTTAGCTATGTTTTCAATAGTTTGGAAAATTGGGTAATATTTACGGAATCACTGGGGGAATTCGAGAACATCGGGATCATCTCGAGGAAGCCAGTCACGACGAACGATGGGTTACTGTTGTGTCTGTCATTTTGTACAGAACTATCTACAGGAGTACTAGTAGCCATATTAAAGAATCACCACGTGCGTCACAAAAAAAGGAAAGGATGTCAATACATAAAAAATACAACACAAGTTTACAAAATTTGCCGTTCACACGCAGAGAGGTCAGAACAAGAATCCTGTCGCGGACGCCATTGTTAGATCACGCGAGTGCATGGCGAACGAAAGGACAGAAAACATGAATAAAACAAAACTTTATTTTTAATTTTATAGAAAAAAAACAATTATTAACAAAACGCTTTTCTCCTTTTTGCGTGATGATATGCAGGATTCTTTTACGACTCCAACTCGGGACCTCACTTGTGTGTAGACGAAGGAGGAGTAGACAAGGAAAAAAAAACACATAGTTCACACAAAAGAAGCGCGACTCAATGATAGTGAGTTACAATGAAATATTAACTGATATATTATAAACTAAGACTAAAACTAATTTACAAACTATAGAGAGGAAAAAGAAGAGTTAGTTAGATATAGAGAAGTATATGAAAGAAAGAATAGGGGTACCCAGGATAATGATACGTCTTCAAGATCTTCGGGTCGGGAAATTATGTTTAAGACACTGGCTACTATCTTTCTTCTTTTCCAGTTGTATCTCTGTTCTGCTGAACGAGCCGTCCGGATTCTCTCTCACCGTCTGCTCCGTCTCAGCTCCACACCAAGAATGACCGTTACTCTGTTCTTGTTCCTCAGGGTTTTTTCACTCCTTTGTCTTTCCCTTACTTCCTGGAAAAGGACTGCCCCACCCGCAAGGAAAGTGAAAATCGAAAGATCAAGAAATAAGGGAAATAAAGAACAAAGAATTGAGGGATTAATGTTATGCTTATGACTATCGCGTATATACAAAATTATGGCATACCGTCACACTGGAATCACAATTGGCATCTATCTGATAGATTTAGAAATTCCGTTTATATATATATATATACAATTGTATCTAAACAATTAAGTCCTTCTCTAGCAGAAAATTGTGCCCACTAGAAATTTTTAACCTTTAGTAAAAAATGTAGATAGTTATCAATATTCTATCTGCATTCATTTAAATTTTAAATGGGTACTTGCCTTTCGTGAAAATTTTCAAGGATGCTAAAATCGAAGAATCAACTTTCTGACATTTTGGCTTAATTTTTTATTCCTGTGAAAGGGATTATAAAAACAAATATTTAATCATTCGTGTTTCATACAATAAAAATGCTTATTGAAATACATGTACAGAGCATTTCAGAAATACTACATGTACAGAACAACTCCCAATTTATATTTACATTGTTGGTGCCTAGCTAAGCCTTTCACCAAATCGTCTACAATATGTGAAATTTCTTTGACTGGATTCAACATTTAACGAGGATAAAAAAATTACACGTGGGCCTTTATTAGGCCTATGTGAGTTAGATTACAATATCAAAATTTTAGAAATTAATTTGTACCCCAAGTACAGTCATATCCAAGAAGCGTAATATTCTAAACTATAGCATACCAGGAAACACTGCGGATCCTAATTTTTCTTAGCCATTCCCTCATTAACAGTTAAAACTATTTTACTATTTTATAGCATGTTTGCTGGTACATAAATCACAAAATCATTTTTTTGAAATTAAGTATTACATAAAAGAAGGGTTCCTTGCTGTGTAGCATTGTTCGGATTTAAGTAAAACAGTTTAAAATACTATTTCGCAATATAAATATTAATGTGCATTATCATGTTAACATGAAGTTCAACCTATTCTTATCACATTCTGTTCATACATAATTTAGCTACTTTGATTTGTACTTCACTTCTATAACAGAATCTTTCTGAGTTAAGATATGACAACGACGATTTATTTTTCAGCATTAAATCTGCAAAGAACGAAATAGATTTTAAAAAATCCAGCAACGAGTTCTTAACTTTACTGGCAACATATAAAACTGCATGTGTGGCGCCATCTGTTAGGAGATTTTATTAAAAATTTTCTATATTTTTAATTAATATAAAATGGCAAAAAGTTTTATTTTGAGACAGGTTTTATAAAAAATTGTAAATGGTAACAACAAATAAGTCTGACCCTACTAGAGATACACAATCCCTTTTATTTCCCTACTCTCTCGACCTTTAATCATCAATCCTCCTAATATACAAACCGTCATGCAAAATTTCAGAAATTTTCGACAAAAAGCACAGGAGTTATCATGTTTCAAAGTGAGTAAACAAAATCGTGCCCATCGCACATACCCTAACATTCATACATAAAAAACAAAAATAAAAAACAGTAAGAAAATAAAGATATAAATGAATTTTAACAATGTTTTCCAAGATATACTTGTACCAAAATGATACTTTAACATAATAGATTTTATTCATTATTAACTAGCAGATAGGCCCGGCGTTGCTCAGGCTAAAGTAACGATACCGAAGATTAAGATTATTTACCCTTTTCACAGAATGCAAGAATTGGGTCCCCCTTTTTTCCAGACTAATTAGAGAGTTTTTAGATGGGTCTAAAAATATGTTCGATTTCCGCAAAAACGAAAAAACCGCATCTGCGTCTTGCACGTTGCTTTTTTATAACACTTCCATTGTTACTTAATACTTTTATTGTCACTTAACACTTCCATCAACAATGGAAGTGTTAAGACTTAATCCTGTTCCTCTCCCCCGTGGGGAGGAATTTCAAAAAATTTTTTCTTAGTGTGCGTTATCGTGACGTACCCTAACTGTGTACCAAATTTCAACTTTCAACTCTTAACCGTTTGGGCTCTGCGCTGATTATTATTATTATTATCAACGCGTCTCGATTATATATATAGATTACATTAATAAGCAATATGTTCATCTTGTTTATCAATTACTTTGTAAACTATCTAGAATTATTTTTATAAGATTTCTCCTTTCTGCATTCATTATTTCATGCCAAAAGTTACTTATTTTGCCTGTTTTTTTAATGATTCCACAGATGGATATTTTTTTATTTTTCTATACAAACATTTCCGTTAATAAACTACAAAATCTGATTTTTATAGGATAAAGATTGGGAGAACATGGGGGCCAGTCCATAATGTGCGTGTCATTGACCATAAACCATTCGTAAGTTTATTTTGAATTATGAATGGGGTGTATTTTCTCGCTGAAATTAAAAGGAACTTTTCTCCATTTATTTTCTGCAAATGGTATTAAGTGCATACCTAGTACTTGCGGATATACGGCATTAATTTGACAAGCAATAAAGCTAAGTTTGCCATACCAAGCCCATCCAAATACACACCACACCATAACACTTCAAACATCTTGCTGCTGTCTTGAGTCAACCAATTCATTTTCTTTAATGTCATATCAATTTCTTCAGCCATCTGCCCATCCGTGTTGAATTTCTCCATATAACTTGTTACCATTTATCAGTCCATGTCAGCCCATGCCAAATTTGACCAAAAGGAGATGATTAAATGTTAATTATGAAGTTTTATATTCATCCAGTTGTGACATTAAAACATATTGTGGAATTGATTCCCACGCAGACACGATGTGCTTTTTATTTCTTGTTTATGCCATTATTTTACAGTGGTACTGTCATTTCGGAACAGACTGTGTTTGCAAAAAATCATGTTTAGTGTTTCTTCAGTTGCTTTAAACTTTAATCACAAACAAAACACTTTCTGACTAATAGGAGCTCCGTTTAGTAATTTGTATTTTAAAGTAATTCGATTATTTAAATGCTTATAATCCTACATAAATAACTATAAAGTTGTTTAAATTTTTAAATACAGTAAAAGCTGTCAAATTCCCACATCCTGGACACCTCCATATAAACACTTTAATTAATATGGAACCAAACAAGTATCTATATTTTTACATGTATATGATACTCTGTATCTCTGACATCTCTATCTTGAATTTTGCATACATTTATATGATTAATGCTGACATTTTAATGTCTTGTGAATAAAGTTACATTTCACCTTTGTAAGTGTGGAAACTTGAGATGCACGGTGTGTATATATTGCAATACTGTAAATTAGAAAATATACTTTAAATGACTTATATAAATTTAAAGCTTGTATGTATAATTTTTATTTTATGATGCTGTATAAATAAAATATAATTTATTACTTTGCTACTTGAACACTATATAGTGCAACCACTTGAACACTTGAACAGTTTTTATCTTTAATTTTTATGCAGTTTAGTTTTACTCATACATATTGTCTGTACAAGTTTCGGGTTCATTAACGCCCCTCCTCATCCAACTTGAAATCGCAATTTTTTAAAAATCCTAAAATATTTTTACATATGTTTGCGTGACACATAGTAGACTTACACCTCTAATCATCTCCTGCTTATCTTTGCGTGTTTCCCTTTTTCAAATAAACATTCCACACACTCAAATGGTAGGTTTACACTCGACATACTTTTATAGTATTTTTTATTTTACCATTTAAAACTATAACACTTTTATATAGTGACTTTATATAATTTTCTGAACAACCCAATATAGTAATTCATACAGAAACTTTCATTCAAAATATTTAGTTTATTAAATACCTTTTTTAAACATTAAAACATTACAAATTTATTAATTAGTTGAGAATTAATAAAGGAAGAATACGAAATAAATTTAACAAATGTTGATAAAATTTAGGATTTCACACAGTATAAACAAAATGTAAACTTCGGTTTTTAAATACAAACAAACAACAAACAAACAGCAAATAATCTTCTCTGTCATCACAAACAAATATACTACGATCTTTGCTTTGAATACAAGCAAAGTATAAAAACAAACGTGGTGCAACCTTTGCTTTCTATACAAGCAAAGTATAAAAAAAAACGTGGTGCACCTTTGCTTCCAATACAAGCAAAGTATAAAAACAAACGTGGTGCACCTTTGCTTCCAATACAAGCAAAGTATAAAAACAAACGTGGTGCAACCTTTGCTTCCAATAGAAAAAACAAGATAAAAACAAAGTATAAAAACTAAATAAGTTAAATAAGAAATGAAATAAAAACGAAAAAGAAACAAATAGAAAATAAACTTGTTTTTTAAGTTTTAGATTTTAAATTTTTTTTCAATTTTCTATTTTATATAATTTTTTTTAGTTTTTAACTCTATACTTTTTTTCTTGTGTATTCACAAGAATAAATATAAAAGAAATAAAAAAAAATTCAAAAATGGACAAATACGAATAAAGAATGAAATAGAAACTAAATCTTAACAAAATAACTATGTACAAGAGACGAAAACTTCTGAAATTCGTCTGTAATCTGTAAAAATAAAATAAAAATAATTAAAATTTTCATCTAGAATATTTAAATATCTCAATAATTTTTAAAATTAACAGCTTTATATTTTTTTAAAATACAAATGTGTGCAATTGAAACGGAATTATATAAGCAGTAGCATATCTACTATGAAATTAACGAAGCTTATGCTTAAAGTTACTAATCCCGGATGTCCACGAAGTACATTTTCGGTATTCCGCAGCTTGAACTGTTTCCTTTCGTTGCTGGTTTAAGAAAGGCCCCATAACAGTTCAAGCTGAGGGATACCAAAAATGTAAAGAGGCATTCACTATGAGCAATTAAGCAACACTGCGAAGTGTAATTTATAATGTATCCGATTATATTACTGTTAAATCATATTCATATCACATAAAGTTACTAAATAATCTTTCTATGCATCTATTTATGCTGTTGCTATCGCAGTGTCGCAAGACTACAACCTTACAGGATTCTGTATTAGAGAAGAACACCGAAACACACATAATTTAGATTAGTTAACTAACTTATTCACTAAATGTGTGCTCCTTAATTTCATACGACTCGGTGGTGTTTAAAATGTGATGATATGAGTTTCTTTTTAAAACATATCTTACGAAGCTCTCTTTTATGAAAAACTTTAAACTTTCTGTTTAGAAACTTGTATGTATAGACACACAGACGTGTAAATATGTACAGAAACAAACATGTCGGGCAATAGAGGGAACCGGCATCTGAATTTTGGGCTAAAGAAGAACAAAAGTTGGCAGAGATCACAAATTAAAACACGGAATTTGTCTTAAAATTGTAGACAAATCAAACTTTTGTGGTGATTTTAGCAAATTCTTTATGAATTTCTCAGTATTTTTAAACCACTACTGTAAATGTTTTCTTATCGCACATTATATTATACTTTCGTCCAGAGAGTATTAAATTTTTTGTATTATTATTAATTCAATTAAAAAAGAAAACGTAAAAGTCAGGCAAATAACTAAGAACAAACAAACGCAGAGTAAATACAGTAAACAAACTAAGATGACTAAGATGCGGCTTCATCATAAAACCAGTTATGGTTATAACATAAAGTGTTTATATAATTAAAAGAGTAAACCCAGTTAGAAGTGAAAGCTAAAATATTCTATTTTCGCATTAACTGTTTTTATTGTCTTGTCTGGACTTTAGGAGTAACAGCAGTGTGTTCTGTTGTCACAGGTACTTCATACACAATGAAAGTACAGTGATAGTAAGATAAAGAAAACCCCTCGATGTGGGTTCCTGTCCGTGGTGAGGGGACCTCCCAGAGATAGATCCGAATTGAAAAACGACGGAATCAATTGTGATTCACAATGAAGCTGTTGATGCGCCGAGAAACGTGGCTTCATTCCATCGATATCACGATGTAGACGGACACTAAAGCGATGATCGAATTTAAAGTCGTGCCCTTGGATTGTAAGACCAATTAATACAAAATGATTGAATTGGTATCAAGGGCCTTTTTTAATTTTCTATTTTATTTTTCACGCCTATAATTCGGCTATTTTCTGTTCGTGTTTGTGATATGATGTGAAAGCATTATATTCTAAATAAATTGTTTAGTAGTAGAATGACGTGGAGTTAAAGTGAATTGAATTTTATGTGAATTTTTATTTTTGTTTTCGATAATTAACATAAGCATGCCAAATTGTACACCGATTTCCTTTTATTTAATAAGAGTCATGTTATAATTAAAATTCACGTAATCTTTTACGTACCTTTTGAACCATTGGCCTTTTACGTTCTTTTTTTGCAAAACGAAAATATGGACAGGAGTTTGCCGAATAGATATGCAAAACAACCTGAACATTTCGTCGTTTTCTGCAAGAAGCATAAATATATTGGTAAACCAGTAAATTACAACAACAAAGATGAAGATTATTACATTATTTCGTACTTCTAACTCTTGTATTATATTATAACATAACTTTTGTAATTATAAATCAAATACTATTTTATGTAAGGGTTTATTACATTGAATGACCTATCTGACACATTTAAAAAATTTTTGAAATTGTGTACAGTAGGAAAATATAAATAGAAATCAAATACTATGATATAATGACCGTATAAAGAATAGTTATTTATTCTATCATTATTACGTTTATAGCGATACTCGGATGGTACGAAATGGCACAATTTCATTCGTGAAATAGACACCAATTGCAAATATATCATAAGTTTCTAACGTCAGTTCTGACAAACTGTTCCATTCACAGCCGAATATCAAACAGTAATCTGCCGACCAATCAAATTTCGCGAAAAATACAACAAACATTTAACCTCGGACTCTAGAAAACCATTTAAAACATATTTTGTGCTCGCCGATAACCTGGAATTGTGTGTTATTCCTCATCGAATGCCATCATTCCGCGGTAACAATAAATTTTTGAAGAATTAAATATCTCGATTAGTCTTTTCGTTAAATTGGCCATTTTAAAAGTGATATTTAAATATTTTCAAATCAATTTTTTTCAAAATTTAAATATAAACCATCTAAGGCCAACCATTTAAAATACAAAAATACTATCGAAAGTTTAGCAATGAACGAGAATGAGTTTATAAGTGTCAGGGCCGGATTAACCCACTTTGGGGCCTAAGACATTTTTTCCTACCGGGCCTCCTTCCTCTCCCACAAGAAATAATGCACACAACAAATATAAAACAAAACTAAATACAGTAATACCTTTACATACGAACGCTTCAGCATACGACTTGAAATTTGAACATATTTTTGCTTTACGATACGAACAAAAGCTCACCATACGACGTTACATTAGTTCGCAGCGCCACCGTCATGATCACGTGTTCTTTCTGATTGTGACTGTGACCGATTTTATTGAAAAGAAACATCCCGAAAAGGTTCACACTGGCCGCATTGCTGCTCAGTTTAATGAGATTTGCCTAACTCATTTTAGAAACATTTTAAAAAGTAGGCAAAGCCAAACCTCTTTGGATAGATATTTTACCAAGCGACCTCTATTCAGTGTAAGTGCTGGTGGAAGTGAAGGAAAGAAAGCAAAAAGCAGTGAATAAAAAATTTAAAAAAATATATATAAAACAGAGAAGATTTTAAAAAATTAGTGTTAAGTTATTTTTAGTTATTGATACATTGTTATGTAAGTTATGTTTTAGTATGATTTCCCTTCTCCCTCTTTTCCACCACCAGTTTACGCCTCCGTTGTCTATCCTCAAAAGTCTATCTCAAGTGCAAATAAAGCTACATTATCAAGTGGTAGTCTCTTTAATCCGAATAACTGTAGACTGTCTCACAGCTAAACAGGTTTAATAACTCCTTTATTGGCATTTTAACATATGGAAAGTAACGAACAGGCTGGTAACCCTTACTGAGAAGATAGAAACGTTCGAACACGACATCAACCATTTCCGGTGTTTTTTGAGGGAAGAATATACACCAAATACCTTAAAATTAAGCAAAACTATTAGAGTGCTGTATGGGTGTTGGGGAGTATATGAAGAACTTAAAGGTACTGTGGAAGGTTTTTAAGAGTTTTATTGTTTCTTACTCCCGTCACTTATGTTAATAAAAAAACCTTTGTTTTTTGTAGCACTTAGCAGGGATCAGGAGTGTTAACACTGATCCGAAATGCATATGTTAAAAAGCCAATAAAGGAGTTATCAAACCTGTTTAGCTGTGAGACAGTCTACCGTTATTCGGATTAAAGAGACTACCACTTGATAAACATAAAATACAGCTACTAAAGAAAATTTAATAAAAGCTACATTTTTTTTATCAATTGTTAATCTATTATGATTATTTATACATTTACAATTACAAAACGCATTTTTCAGTGTTTTCCTTACTTAAGTTATTTTTTTCAATGTACTACTTAGCTTTAATTTGAGTGTGTTTTTCGTGTTGGAACGGATTATTTGGTTTTACATGTAATCATACGAGGAAAAATTATTCACCTTACAACATTTTCATGATAGTTTAGGAACGGACTAATTTCGTATTCTGAGGTACTACTGTAATGTGAGAAACAAACAAATCTTAAATTTTTATTAATAAAAATATTTAATATACAACAAAAAATTTTAGTTTTTCTACAAAAGTTTGTTTATAAATTTTAAAAAAATTGAAATTTATTTTATTAAATGTCTAACAAAAGTTGTTATACAATAACGATATTACCTTAAAATATCAATCGTTTAATTTAACCTTTTTGTTAATATTTAAATAAGATAATATTTTACCCATGAGAGGTAAATTCAATAATGAAAAAAATAATTTAAATAAAAGCCAAGATAGTTTTATCAAAGTAAGTATATAAATACAGTAATACCTCTGTTTTTGTTGATAATCCGTCCGAAAACAATCAGCGAAATTCTAAACCGATGAAAACCGAGGCAATTATTTTCATACGAATCAATGTAAATCCAATTAATTTGTTCTACCACTCCAAAATATATACCAAAAACACATTTTATAGAGAATTAATATAGCGTTAAATACTAAAAGAAATAAGAAATTAATATAAAAAACTAATTAGCATTAAGATAAAGGCAATGGAATTGTTCGGCTAGACACGCGGGGTCTTATCTTGTAGAAGCTAGTTGGACACGAGCTTCTAGCCTATATCGCCCCATAATAAAGTGTGACGTAATTGTCATGTAATAGTAGTAGTATGCGTTTATGATGGTCGTATCGAGGGAATAATGCCTTCCGGGAATTCCGTTTAATGGATTCTGGCCCCTATTCAGGCGTTACAGACGTGGAGATAACCCGGAAAACTTTACGTGGCCAGCCCGCCCTGGCAAAGCGTGAACCCACGACTGAACTCCCAGTGTTCAGGAAACGGAACCGTTGGCCAATGGAGGGATGGTGGGCCGTCGCGGGGTATTATTCACACAACGAGAAATAACGCCACACTGCGCCGGAAAATGCGTGGGTCGCCCTTTGTTTTCGCAAAATTAGCAGCGAGGTCACTCGAGCACGCCAACGAAATCCGAGGCAATCGACGAAAACAAAGACAAATTTTTCGCGAAAAAATCGACGATAACCGAAGTCAACAAAAACCGGTGTCTTTAAATAAACTTTATTTAAAAATTCTGTTTTCTAGTCTTAATTGATAATTTTGCTGAATTAAATAATTTCATCGTAATTAATATTATCCAAAGCATTTTGTTCGATGTATAAAACAGCTAAAGAATTTAATTTTCATTCGTTCAGTGAGTTTCGTAAATAATTTTTTACACGTTTTAATACTGAGAATGACCTTTCACCAGATGCATCTGATATAGGCAAAGTTAAATCTATTTGTAGTAATATCTCTGTATTTGGAAACGTTGATACTATTTTTGTGCTCTTTATGAATTGCAGCATATCAAACGGCAACGTTAAATTTTGGCTGTTGCAAATTAATTTAAATTGCAGCAATTCCTCGTTCAATTCTTCAGTATCAATGTCGCCACTGTACCATTTTTTAGCAATGCGGTATTAATTGATACGTCTTCGTCGGCAGCTATGTTTGTACGAAGAGTTTTAAAAATTTTCATCAATATCTTTGTAACTTTTGCTTCTAACTTTTAATCGAAGAGATATTTTATCACAAATTTCGTAGAAACAATTTCGCTTAAACATTTCTTGGCTCTGACAAAAACTTACATTTACCTCATCATTATAAGCATCATCAAAGAAACGTTTACTTTTTTGGGACCTATTTTTTTAAAATCGCAATACACTTTTATTTCTGACGCACTTTATGCCTCTGCTTCTATTTCCAGAAATGAACTTCTTAAACTATTAACGTAATGATATAAATTGTCAAAAATATTTACTGCAAAATGCTTGCATTTATTCTGGAAAGAATTTTATCCCAAATAACTGTTAACAAAATGAACTCTAAAGTATTCATTTTGTTTGCTATTTTTCGTGATTCTTCTTTAACAGAACATTTCTGAGATTCGTCTAAAGATATTTCAAAAAGAGCACTTTTTATTTGTTCGAACCCAGCGCGAATTGCTTTAACTGCATGAGCTCTACAAGACCATCTCGTAATACATAACTTTTTTTACTGTAAAATGTTTATTATTTGCGGCAAAAGTTTTTTTCTAAAATGTTTCACCTATACGTAGAAGCCGTAAAAAGGTATAAATGATTTCCAGTAAATTAAAATATGTTATTGCCTGCAAGAATGATTCACTAGATCTATTTATCACCAGATTTAATGAATGTGAAGCGCAAGGAACGTAATGGGCTCTTTCACTATGTCTTTTAATGCGGTTTTGGAGCCCATTGTATTTGCCAGACATATTTGCTGCATTATCGTAGCTTTGTCCTTTACAATTGCTAATATCAAGTCCTAATTTTGCAATATTCTGTAAAAGTTCATTTTCTGATGATTCCCCCCGAGTAAGAATAAATGGGAATAAATCCAAAAAATCTCTCGATTGGGGTTCCATCTTTTGATAAATAGTGCAATATAAAAGTTAATTAGTCTAAATGTGTTATATCAGGAGTAGAGTCAATTATTATAGAAAAATATTTGGCAGCTTTAACTTCTGACATTTTCTTGTTTAATATTTCAATAAATTCATCACAAATAGTCGAAGAAAGATAACTCACGTTGCCTTTTCCAGCTGATCCATATTGTTTTATATGCGATGCTAAACACTCATAAAATTCTACCAAATATTCAAGAGTTCCAATGTAATTTCCGCTTTGACATTCAGAAAAGAGTTCATTAGAGCCACGAAATGCAAGAGAATTTTTAGCTAGAAATTTTATTGTTGCTACTACCCGCAGCAGTACTTTTCTCCAGTATTTTTTGTTCTAAATACTCTTTTTCAACTATAGTATCTACACGTCCCTCAACTGAATTTCTTCCTATCAAAATTTTAATAGAATGCCTATGGTCAGTAGAACGTTCACGTTTTTTTACTCTTACATTTACATTTTTCCAGTCTGAGCACCCTTTTGTAAAAGCGGTTCTTCTGATCGCAAATATCTTGCAAACATAGCAGTTTGAGGGCAATGGCGGATTACACGTGAATCAAAGGACTGTCGGTCCATCGCCCATCCAATTCCATCATTGCTTAGACGTCGCTTGTCGAAATGAGACGAAAAGGATTTAGTAAAGTCCACGACGATCATCAAAACAATAACAATATTTATTGCGAACAATCAGTACAAGTACCGTACATGTTAGAGCTACACGTGCTCTCAGCTAACATCCGACAAACTAATGTATCCCAGAATCCACCGGAATAATCAAATTTCGTGTACGAGGCTATGGGGGCCTCTAGAGGAACGGCGCCATCTGCCGAGCCTGTGGCAAGTTACTGGTCGCCGCAGTACCCCCCTCCTAGCGACCGCGATCGACAAATCTCACTGGGAGCTTGATTTTACGGCCGCATCGTGAGGTTTTTGCCTCGGTTGTAGGTTCTGCTTGCTGGGTATGTCCAGCTACCGTGTTGCTGGGTTGGTCTATCACTGGCTGTGTAGGGCTGATTGATTCTTTCTCCCTGAGCAGAAAAGCGGGTTTCAGTCTGTCGATGGAGACGACCACCTCTTTACTGTTTTTCAGAATTTTGAAAAATTTGTCTCCTTTCTCCACCACAGGAAATGGTCCCTCGTAGGGAGGGCGCAGTGGAGCGCGTACGGCATCATAACGAAGAAAAACGTGACTACAGTCTCTTAACTGCATGGGAACAAAAAGTTTGGGCTTCCCATGTGATGCTGTTGGCGTCGGTGTTAAGTTTTTGAAAAAAACCTTTAGTGTTTTTATGAAATCGGAAGTATTTATGTCTGCTGGGGTAGGATTAAAGAATTCACCTGGTAAACGTATTGTCTGTCCGTAGACCAACTCACTGGACGTTGCTTGCAGGTCAGGCTTGAACGTTGTCCTTAACCCAAGCAGTACGGTAGGGAGTATCTCTGTCCACCGTTCCGTTAAGTAGGCCCTTAGAGCACACTTTAATGTCCGATGCCAACCTTCGATCATACCATTAGCTTGGGGATGGAAGGAGCATGTATGTATATGCTTGGACCCCATTAGGATGGACAAAGACCGAAATAGGCGTGATTCAAATTGGCGCCCCTGGTCGGTGGTAATGACCCCGGGAACGCCGAAACGAGATATCCAAATCCGATATAAAGCTTTGGCCACAGTGTCGGCCTCAATATCCCGCAGTGGTTCAGCTTCAACCCAACGAGTATATCTGTCAATCATAGTGAGACAGTAGCAATAGTTTTCGGAAGTAGGGAGCGGACCAATAAGATCGATGTGGATATGATAAAAACGTTTGTTTTCAACGGGGATATTTGTAATTGGACTTTTAGTATGTCTAGTAATCTTGACACGTTGGCAAGGGATGCACATCATTGTCCACTTGCGACAGTCGGCTTCCATACCTGGCCATACGAACCGATCGGTTATTAGCTTCACCGTGGCTTTACTGCCTGGGTGAGAAAGATCATGCATGGCATGGAAAACCGCTTGCCTTTGCGTCTCAGGGATAACAGGACGAATTTTACCGGTGGACACGTCACAATAAAGTTCTACTTGGTTTTCCGGTAATATTAGTTTTTTAAGCTGTAACCCAGTCGAATTATTTTCCAAAAGTGTTTGGAGGCTTGGGTCGGTTGTTTGTTCGTCAGCAATTAATTTGTAATCTATGGGTGAAGGGCAAACAATAGCTTCAACTCTAGAAAGTGCATCGGCTGGAATATTATCCGTTCCTTTTATGTATCGGATGTCAGTTGTAAACTGGCCTACGTAATCTAATTGACGTAATTGTCTGGGGGAGCATTTTTCACTTTTCTGGAGAAAAGCGAATGTCAATGGTTTGTGGTCTGTATATAATGTGAAAGGCCTAGCTTCCACCATAAAACGAAAATGTTTAATTGCTGAGTAAGCGGCTAATAGCTCACGATCGTACGCCGAATATTTCCTCTCCGCATCTGTGAGTTTACGCGAAAAAAATCCTAACGGCTCTAAGCCGGATTTAGTAATCTGATGTAGTGCAGCGCCAAGGGCAAAATCAGATGCGTCAACCTGCAATGCCAAGTGTGCGTCAGGGGCTGGATGAGCTAGTAGAGCTGCGTTTGCTAAACGAGTTTTGGATTCCTCGAATGCCTTTTTGGATTCATCTGTCCATGAAATTTCCGAATTGTCAGATCGTTTTGTGCCTTTTAAATAGTTGCAAAGCAAGGCTTGGGCCTGGGCAGCGTGTGGAATATTACGGCGGTAGTAGTTCAACAGGCCTAAAAATCTACGGAGCTCTTTTATTGTTTTGGGTTGTTCGATATTTATGACGGCTTCTACTCTCTGAGGGAGAGGTTTGATGCCACTGGCGTTGACTAAATAACCTAGGAAAGGTAATTCGCTTTTACCTAGTATGCATTTAGCTGGATTTATTCGGATACCATATTCTGATAAACGTCCAAGTACTTTTTCCAGATGAACGTAATGTTCCTCCTTTGTCTTACTTGCCAACAGGATGTCGTCTATGTAAACAAAAACAAAATCTAATCCATGCAACACTTCGTGCATAAATCTCTGGAATGTTTGTGCCGCGTTGGACAAACCAAACGGCATGTACAAAAATTCATAAAGGCCGAAGGGTGTTGTAATTGCGGTCTTAGGTACGTCTTCGGGGTGGACCGGGATCTGATGGTATGCTCGCGTTAGGTCTATTTTGGAAAATATGGTCTTCCCGTACAAATTCTGGGCAAAATCTTGTAGGTGAGGCAATGGGTACCTGTCCGGCACTGTTATTTTATTAAGGGCACGATAATCCCCCGTGGGACGCCAGTCCCCGTTCGGTTTGGGTACCAGGTGCAAGGGGTTAGACCAATTTGAATTACTCGGTCGACAAATGCCTAGTTGTAACATTAACTGGAATTCCTTTTTTGCAACTTCTAGCTGTTTTGGATTGAGACGGCGGGGACGAGAAAAAACGTTATGTCCTTTAGTAATAATACGGTGGACCGTGTTATGCTTGGGTTTAGTGTCAGCTGGATATGGCCGAAGAATATCCTTATACTTGTTTAAAATGTCGCCAAATTCCGAGTTAGAAGCGATTAAAGTAATGTTAGCTTGTGCGCCGTGGTGAGTGGAACCTTTTGTTGTCAAGGACGTTAATGGGTCTTTGATGCAGGCGTTTTTTAAGTCGATCAGAAGACCGAAATTTCTTAGGAAATCGGCACCTATTATTGGTTTGCTGACGTTTGCGATTACGAAAGGCCACGTAAATTGGCGCCTTAAATTAAGGGACAAGGTTATGTTTTTTATGCCATAAGACTTTATCGGGGTATTGTTTGCCGAATAAAGTGTCAATGAGGCGGGTGCCTTTAATGCCATAGCAGCGTTATATGGTAGAACGCAAACGTCACTACCACTGTCGATCAAGTAATGACGACGTGAGGTCGGATCGTAAACAAAAAGGCGGCTTGTGTTATTAATTCGGAAATCACATTGCGCCACCTGTGATTTCCGAGCTAGTTTTCCTGATCTCGAAATTTGCAAGGAGCCTTACATTTATTAGCTTGATCACCAAACTTCGCGTGGTACCAGCATAGGTCCTTCACGTGGGGACGAACTGGTGTCTGCGAACGCCGGCGATTCCGAGATCGATTCCGAAGGTGTCTATAATTGCGAGATTGCCTGTCGCTAGGCCTTGAGAGGCGATTAATCTGTTCCGTTAATTCAGCAACCTGCGTTTGGAGCTCTTTTATAGCCGCATGCGTGCAGTTTTCATTCGTTGCTAAATTAGTTTCAGCAATTTGCAGAGGTGTTAGCTCGAGAATTTTGTCAGCCATTTGGGCTAATTTGTCTAAATCCCCATCGGAAACAGAAAGAATTGCCTGTGTTTCTTTGGGTAAGCGCTGAATCCAAAGTGTCCTTAAAAACTCTTCCCCGACTTTATTATTAGCCAGTTGACGCATTTTACGTAGGAGGTGAGATGGCTTATCATCTCCTAAAACGGCATTTGACAGCAAATCTTTCACTCGTTTTTGTTCGGAATCAGAAAATTCCGCTATGAGTCGATCCTTTAATGTTTGGTATAATTTTTCCTTAGGAGGGTTTTTAACGATATCGCTCACGTACGATAACACTTCCGAATTGAGGGCCGAAACCACTGCGTAATATTTAGTCGTATCATGGGATATGTCGGCGAGTTTAAACTGAGCTTCGATATTGATAAACCATAAATCGGCTTCTTTGTCCCAAAATTGAGGAAGTTTTAGAGCTACCCGGCTGACTTCGGGCATGAGATCGTTTTCGTTTGGCATTTCGGAACACAAAGAGAAAACCACTCAACGGAACGAAAGTAAAATGGAACAGGAAACTCCACTTACCCGTGCTAGATGACTTACACCGGCGAGAGATTGTAGTTGCGGACAGACAAAATGGAAGACGAATTTGCCGGTCTGGAGTGGCCACGTGGGGCGAGTAGTTCACCTTCTCAAAGAGCGTCGTCTACGTTGTAGTGATCTTGCTTTCTCTTGTTTTCTTTTTTTTTCTTTTTGTTCGAATTCACGTCGAATCACGTTCGGGTCACCAGTGAGGGCAATGGCGGATTACACGTGAATCAAAGGACTGTCGGTCCATCGCCCATTCAATTCCATCATTGCTTAGACGTCGCTTGTCGAAATGAGACGAAAAGGATTTAGTAAAGTCCACGACGATCATCAAAACAATAACAATATTTATTGCGAACAATCAGTACAAGTACCGTACATGTTAGAGCTACACGTGCTCTCAGCTAACATCCGACAAACTAATGTATCCCAGAATCCACCGGAATAATCAAATTTCGTGTACGAGGCTATGGGGGCCTCTAGAGGAACGGCGCCATCTGCCGAGCCTGTGGCAAGTTACTGGTCGCCGCAAGTTCATTGCTTTACTTCTTGGGCTATACACTAACTATTCTCGCTTAATTTTTTCACCATTTGCCTTGTTACCAGTAAAAATATTTTTCTATAATGTCCGTGTTACAGTTTTTCCATCTTCTGTCACTACTTTTTTAGCGGTGTGTACAAGAGAAATATTTGACAATGGTTTATTTTTAAGCAAATAATGTTGCATGTCTGTCGTCAAATTTAAAGGCCATAATGAAATGTCCAAATTGTCAAAAATTAAAATATTAACGATGTTGGATCTGTTTTTTACATTTTGTATTTCTACTTCATTAATTGCACTTTCGTTTTTTTCTCAACCTCTGGTATGTTTTTATCTTCTATATTTTTCATTTCAACTACTTCAATTATATTTTCATTGTTTTCTGTCTTCTCTATTTGTACTTCTTGATTTTCACTGTTTCCAGAATATTCACCAACGTCCTTTTCTTCAGGCTCAACTTCCACATTGATATTGTCTACTTTTGTATGAATAACGTATTTTAGCAGAGCATTTCTGTTTATTTGCTTCTTCTTCCAACTTCTTCATGCACTTTCTTTTCTCAGAACCCGAAGCGTGATGATAATTCATTTTCTCTAATATATTAAAATTTATAATTTAACAAGCTCAAATAATCAAAATTATAAAATTACAGTAGGACCCCCCGATAACACGGGTTAATATAAGACGGATTCGTATAGCACGCTAAAAGCGACTCATACCAGTATAACACGGTAAAAGAATGAGTCAGATTGTCATGGCCGACTCGTGTCTCAACAGGATTGGTCGAATCTGGACCAATAGTGGACATTGCACAAATCATTGAGTTTAAACAAGCAGCGGACCTACTAAAAAACATTTATTATTCAACAGTTATAAAAAGTATATTTCTGTTAATGACGTTTCCAAAGTTCAGCGAATTTTTCGCAGAAAAAATAACTTATCGGGAAACACGCGTCCGCCGTTCAATGAGCCACTCCGCGACGAAAACAAGCTTAAGCATGTGCGTGTTCGAACGACGCGCACTCGGTAAGCATTCCTACAGTTTTTTGTTTATAGCAGGCATGGGCAAATGCGGCTCCGAGAGCTACATGCGACTCTTGCTGAAAGTGTTAATTTCTTTTTTTTTTAAATTTACTTGTTAAAAGTATACGGAAAATTATTTCCTTTCTATTCTGACTTATAGATCTCAAATATAACTAAAAAATTTTTCTCGAAACATTTATAAAATGAACTTAAAAAATCTTAAAGTTAATAAAAAGTTAAAACGAAATTAATTCGCTGAGAAAAAATATCATTTATTACTTTAACAATGCTCCTAAATGCATTTCGCCTTTACCAGGCCTCTTCAGTAGGTTTAACATTACAAAGCTCATTTCTCGACAGTAACTCAGTGGAGAAAACCACTTAAATGATTTACAAAGACTTCCCAGCATTCCGCTGTTAACACTCCCGTATTCAAATTTACATTGTTACTTTGCATAATAATAGTCAAAGTGTTCTTTAACTTTTCGCTTTACATTATTTTTCTCTCTAAATACAATTTTTAACTTATTAACATTTATATTACAATTATTAATATTACAATGTTGGAAGATAGGAGAATTATGAACAAAACAGAAAAATTTAGAAAAACTATTTTTTGTCTTTTTTGGAATATGAACGAAACGAATAAATATAGAAAAAGTTTGTTTTGTCTTTTTCAAAATATGAACAAAACAGAAAAATAGAGAACAACTATTTTTCGTCTTTTTTGGTCTTTTTTGAAATATTAACGAAACGAATAAATATATAAAAACTTTTTTTTGTCTTTTTTGGAATATGAACAAGACAAAATATATATAGAAAAACGTTTTTGGTTTTTTTTAAATTTTAAAAAAAACAAAAAAAATATAAAGAATTTTTTTTGGTTTTTGCGGAATATGAACGAAAAAGAGAAATAAATATAAAAAAACTTTTCTTGTCTTTTCGGTAATATAAACGAAAAACACAATTAAATAAAAGAAACTTTTTTGTTTTTTTTAATGTTAACAAAACAGAAATAAACAAAGAGAAACTTATTTTTGTTTTTTGAATGTGAAAAAAACACAAATAAACGAAGAAAACCTATTTTTGTTTTTTTTCGAATGTGAACAAAACACAATGAAACAAGAAAAATTTTTGTTTTTTTTTCGATGTGAACAAACCAATGAAACAAAGAAAAACTTGTTTTTGTTTTTTTTTTGAATGTGAACAAAGCACAATGAAACAAAAAAACTTATTTTTCTATTTTGAATGTGAGCAAAACACAAATAAGTAAAGAAAAAACTTTTTTCGAATATGAACGAATTAGAAATAACTGATGTAAAACCTACGTTTTAAATACGAATATAAACATGTAAATAGTTGAATTTCTTTCTAGAATTCATCATGAATGCAACAATTTGGAGTCACCGAAATGGCCCGTTTTCAAGCCACTTTTCTTCTAATCACAGCCATTATATTATTTTATTATATTCGCTCCTGAATTTTATTCTCGACAGCTCAGATGACATGTGCATTTGTAAATTCATAAATTCTTCAAAGTTTTCAATCAGTTCAGTATGAATTACATTTAATAATTTAATTCAAAATGTTCAGTATTCAATAATTTTGCACTAGCAATTTTCACAGAAAAATTTTTATAATGAGCCTGTGACGTATAATAATAAATACAATTAGTTCTAAGAATAATGCTGCAATTATTACAAAAATAATCTCAAATGTAAACTTAATTTTTATATAAATAATAAATATACTATTTGACTCAAACACTTATAAATAAATACGAAAATAATCACCTCAATAATTACCAAAAATTCATCTTCAAATCGAATTTTCACAAATCATATAAAAATAACAATAAGAAGACTGCAACTTTTCAATTTGTTTTATTAAAATATTAAAAGAAGCGATATTAAATTAATTTTTAATAACAAGACTTATTATTGAAACCCTAAAAGTTCGAAATTTGTCCATATTTTAAGTTTATTTTATAGGTATTTTTGCAACGAATAATAAAAGTATTTCATAGCAGAAAAACACACATTAATTTAATGAAATTACTCCTCACCTCTTACACAAATTATCTGGGTTTTCTGAAAATGAAGTTTGCTAACTATTACAAAATTTAATTAATTGTTTAAGAGTTAGCTGTGTTTAAAATGTGATAATATGAGTTTTTTTTTAAATATCTTATGAAACTGTCTTTTATGAAAACTTTAAACTTTTTTTTACACACTTGTATGTGCAGACACACAGATGTGTACATATATACAGAAACATACATGTCGAGCAACAGAAGGAACAGTCGTCCGAATTTCGGATAAACAAGAACAAAAGTTGGCAGAGATCACAAATTAAAACATGGAATATGTGTAAAATTGTAGACAAATCTAGAATTTGTAGTGATTTTTGCAAATTCGAAAATCTTAGTATTTGTAAAGCACTGCTTTAAATTTTGCTTAACGCAGATTAATTATTCTTTTGTCAAAAGTGTGTCAAATGTTTTAATAATATTATTAACTCAATAAAAAGTATAACGTAAACACAAAGTAAATACAATAATGCTACGTTTGCGACTAGCTTCGATATCGATTTACCTACAATCTAAATTGTAACTGTCGCCAGAAAAACATCGAGCTGTTCGCACAGGCAGTCTGCTTGAGAATAACCCGGCTATTACACGCAACGATAAAACTGACATAATTATTCCGGAATTCACGAACACCAACAAACAAAACAGTAGGTTTGGTCATAAATAAATACTTTTTCTTGCCATATATCTAATAATAGACAGTTGTCGTCGTCACTTCAGGTGGCCCTCCGATGTGGGTTCCTGTCCGTGGTGAGGGGACCTCCCAGAGATGGTTTAGTAACTTTTCTTTACCATCCCTGGGATCTGAACGCCCACCCACGTGTTTGCCGTGCGTGGTGACCCGTATGCCGGAAAGGGGGATCCTGGTAGTTGAGGGGCAACATAACGTCCCCAACACACTGCTTTGGCCCCTGCTTCGGATAAACGGGAGGCTCAAATCAGGCTCCGTTTGAGTCAATCGGCTGGTCGTTGAGTCATTCTTGACCTCGGCCTGGAGTCAACCGATCGATGCAGACCGGGCGGACACGTCAGACAAGGTGTGCTCTTCTCGACTGCATTGTGAGGGTATAGCTCCTGGGAAACCCTGGTGTGACGGTCTATGGGATCCTCTCATGTGACGGCATCCCCTTGTTGGGCCCCATGGTGGGTGGGGTCACTAGGAGCTGAATATCTACTCTTAAATATGGATTCTAAAACCCCAAAAAATCCAGACATGCCAAAAAATACAAATGAAAACATTTCCAGCCAGCCATGCTACTTGATAGTGCATGCTACTGGAGAAAAACCTCTGTCAAAATGCTCCCCTTTCTTGATCCAGAAGTTATTCGAATCAACCATTGGGCACCTGAAGAAAACACAGAAATTGAGGTCAGGGGACCTACTTGTAGAAACTGCCTCACCTCAACAATCGGCAAAACTTTTAGCTACAAAGAATTTAGGAGAAATTGAAGTGACAGTCACACCACATGGAAGTTTGAATTCATCACGTGGTGTGATATCTGAGATCGATCTGATGTCTGAAGATGAATCAGATATCCAGATCGGTCTTTCAGACCAAGGCGTCACTGCTGTCCGACGCATCTCCATTCGTCGGGATGGCAAGTTGATTCCTACAAAACATCTTATTCTGACATTTAATAAACCGACTTTGCCATCTGTTATTACAGCCGGTTATCTACGCTGCCCAGTTCGCCCATATGTTCCAAATCCGCTGCGTTGCTTTAAATGCCAGCGATTTGGACATTCACAAACATCTTGCCGAGGGAAAAGCGTATGCGCACAGTGTGGGACGGAAGGTCACGAGAGTACCGAATGTAAAACTACCCCATGCTGTGTGAACTGCAAGGATGCCCATCCTGCCTACTCCCGAAAATGCCCTGCATGGCAGAGAGAGAAAGAGATCCAGCGAGTGAAAACAGTCAACAATGTACCTTACCTAGAGGCTCGCCGCATGGTCACTTCAAGTGCACCACTGAAGCAGAAGACCTATGCTGCTGTCTTGAAATCCACAAACACTTGTGCAGTTCAAACAGATATCTCTGTCTCTCCAAGTGAATCCTTTACTCGCCATGCGAAATGTTTAATACTGCCATCTACCCAAACACCAGAAAAAGAGAGCAAGAAGACAAAGACACCCCTACCTAAAACAGGGGTAACAACCAGAAATGTGGGTTCTAAAAAAGCCAGTAAGAACCCACTTAACAAACAAAGAGTGAAAGCAGCCCTCTCTAAAGTTTCAAAAAAATCAGAAGCTCAATCTGTGAGTGAGTTTTCTGACATATCTGACGAAGAGCCTAATACGGAGGTTACGAAACCAAAGTCACCTCCAAAAGAGAGACCCCCTGTTAAATTAAAGAGGGATACCCTCGCAAAGAATGCTACCTCAAACACATAATGGATTATAAAATAATCCAATGGAACTGTCGTGGTTTCCGCAACAACTTCTCTGACGTTAAACACCTGACATACTCTACCTCATCTCTCTGCGTGGCACTCCAGGAAACACATCTAAAACCTGGAGAAAGAATTTCTTTAAAAGGATTCGATCTTTACCGTAAAGATGACGACAGCCACACCCGCGCCAGTGGAGGTGTGGCTGTACTGGTTTCAAACCGCATCCCGTCTTTTCCGGTACAAATAACAACAGAGCTGCAAGCTGTGGCAGTCAGAATATCTATGGGCGTCACTGTCACAGTTTGTTCCATATACTTGCCACCAGATGTCAGAGTCAATGAGGATGAATTGGATGCATTGGTTGAACAGCTGCCAACTCCTTTTTTTTTACTTGGTGATTTCAATGGCCACAATCCAATGTGGGGCAGTCACGATATCAACCGTCGAGGCAGAGCCATTGAAAGATTCATAGGTAATCACCAACTATATTTATTTAATACTGGAGAAGTGACATACTTCCACGCCCCAACAAGAACATTCACTGCCATTGATCTATCATTAGCAACCCCAAATCTGTTTTCAGCGTTTATATGGGAGGTTGGATCTAATCCACTTTCCAGTGACCACTTCCCAATATTTCTAAAATACCAAGGCAGAGAAAGCTGTGAAACAGCCCGTCCACCACGCTGGAAACTTGAAACGGCAGATTGGCCTGCTTTTTCCTCTTTGGCTAATATCACTGAGGAAATGGTCAATACTGCCGATATCAATGATGCAGTCGAAGTTGTCACTTCCAGTATTATTCAGGCAGCCGAAAAAACAATGGGGAAAACGTCAACCAGATATCCAAAACATCCGAAACCATGGTGGGATCAGAATTGCGAGGCAGCATTTAAAAAGCAAAAGAAAGCATGGGGGATTTTCAGAAGATACCCCACTGCTAACAATTTGGTTGCTTTTAAGATAGCAAAGGCTAATGCCAGAAAAATAAGAAGGCAAAGCCAAAGGGACTCTTGGAGGAAGTATGTTTCTAGCATAACATCTTCCACCAGCTCAAAAGCAGTCTGGGATAAAATCCATAAAATCAATGGAAAATATGCTTCTCACTCTCTGTCCATGCTGGAAAGTAATGGCACAATAATCAGTGACATAAAAGGTATTGCTGATTTGTTGGGTGAAACATTTTCGTCTTCATCCAGCAATATTATGTATACAAGGGATTTTCAGGCTTATAAAGTCCAAACTGAAAAACAATATCTAAACTTCCACTCCCCATCTGATGAGGAATATAATGTGCCATTCAGCAGAATAGAACTATGTACTGCAATCTCTCGCTCGGGGAATACTGCTGTAGGCCCGGATAAAATCCATTACAGCATGATTAAAAATCTGTCAGGCAATTCCCTTAGTAACCTTCTGAATCTGTTTAACAGAATATGGACAGAATGTATTTTCCCTGACTCTTGGAGGCTATCAATTATTATTCCCATTCCCAAGCCAGGTAAAGACTGCAAGAATCCCTCTAATTATAGACCAATTTCTCTGACTAGTTGTCTCTGCAAACTTTTCGAGAGAATGGTCAACAGACGTTTGATGTTCCTCCTAGAGGAAAAGAACTACTTTTCACCACATCAGAGTGGATTTCGTAGGAACAGAAGTACCACAGACAATTTAGTAAACCTTGAAACATCTATACGCGAAGCGTTTATTAGACGACAGCACTTAGTGTCTGTGTTTTTCGATATAGAGAAGGCCTACGATCGCTGTTGGCGATACGGGATACTCCGTGATCTGCACAAATTCGGATTGCGGGGTAATTTGCCAATTTTTATAAAAAACTTCCTACAGAATCGAAGATTCCAAGTCAGGATGGGCAACACTTTGTCTAGGCCTTTCACACAAGAAGAGGGTGTCCCTCAAGGTTCTATTTTGAGTGTAACTCTGTTCCTAATAAAAATTAACAGTATAACTAACTGTCTTCCTCCCAGTGTGAAACACTCTCTGTATGTGGATGACTTTCAGATTTCCTGTCAGTCTAGTAACATGGGTTTTATTGAGAGACAACTGCAAACCTCCTTAAATCGAATAGACAATTGGTCCAAGACCAATGGTTTCAGTTTTAACGTAGAGAAGACCTCGTGCATCCACTTTTGCCGAAGGCGTGGTTTGCACCTGGACCCTGAAATTCACCTAAATGGGGTTAAAATCCCAATGGTCAACGAAGCAAAATTTTTGGGTGTCGTGTTTGACCATAAATTGACGTTCTTACCACACTTGCGCAATTTGAAGAGTAGATGTTTAAAAGCTTTAAACCTGTTAAAGGTATTGTGCTGCTCATCCTGGGGAGCAGACAAATGTTCTATGCTCAGGATTTATAGGGCCCTTGTTCGCTCTAAGCTGGACTATGGATGCGTTGTGTATGGCTCTACACGTGAATCTACTCTTCGGATGCTGGATCCAATCCACCATCAAGCATTGCGTTTGTGCACTGGTGCATTTCGAACTTCTCCTGTACAAAGTTTGTATGTGGATGCTCATGAGCCTCCACTATCTCTTAGGAGAGAACAGTTGTCTCTTTTTTATTACATTAAACAGAGATCTCAAAATAAACTTTTAGCTGATTGTTCAGATAGTCAGCTGAGGAGATTATTTGCAGCTCGCCCAAGTAGTGTCCCTACATTTGACATAAGAATGGAGAATGTAAGCAGCACGATTGACCTGGACACAAGCAACATTTCGCAGGTCGAGGTCGATAATATATCACCTTGGTCAATTCCTGTGATAAACGTTGATTTAAGCTTAAAGCAGTTTCTAAAAGAAACCACCCCAGACTACGTTTATAGACAGCACTTCGCAGAAATTCAACATCGTGACAGGAATTTAATTCCTATATACACAGATGGATCTAAATCGGATGACTATGTTGGCTTAGCCTTTGTTTGCCAGGATGAAATCGTGGCAGAACAAATAGCACCGAAGTCTTCCATTTTTACTGCGGAGTTGCAGGCTATTTATTTAGCCCTAAAGTATATAAATAGGAAAGGTCATCGTTGCTGCGTGATTTACACTGACTCAGTTAGTGCACTTCAGGCTTTGATCTCGTATGAACCTAGTTTTCACTCCATAGTGATTAAAATTCGTAAGCTGATTTGCCATCTTTTTGCGAGGAATTTCTCTATAAAATTTTGTTGGGTCCCAGGCCATGTAGGTATAAGAGGGAATGAAGAAGCTGACGCAGCTGCAAAGTCAGCAAGTCCTTCTCAGCATACAATGCATATTGAAGGAGGTGACTTGAAGCTAGTTGTTAAAAAACGACTAGAGGAGAGATGGCAAAATGTGTGGAACGCACAAGTCCACAATAAACTACACGAGATCAAACCTGTGATAGAAAATTGGACACAGAAGAAACCTTATGACAGGAGATCTGAGGTCATTCTTACTCGTTTGAGAATTGGACATACTCGACTGACTCATCAATACCTTTTGAAGGGTGATGACCAGCCTGTATGTCAGTATTGCAACTGTAATGTAAGTGTTAAGCACATACTGAGCAATTGCATCGCCTCTGAACGGATTCGTAGGCAGCATTTTGGAAATGCAAGTTTTAAAGAGATTTTGGGCCAGAGGCCAAATGTTGATAAATTATTGAACTTTCTAAAAGTTACAAATATTTATAAAGAAATTTAATTATTTATTTATTTATATCCATATACATGTTGTTGTTATACACAGTTTAACTGTTGTATATTTTTGTTATTGGTTTTTTGTTTTTTGTTTTGTTCATTTTTATTGTTATTTATGTACATATATATACCGTATGTTGTGGCGCAGCTTGGCCTATGTGGCCCTTGTTGCCAATAAACTTTAACCAACCAACCAACCACTTCAGATGTCTTTTTTATTTCTCGGTTGATAGCTTGACACATGTTTTATAACCATCTTGTATTTTCTCGCGAGTGTGAGATTGTGAAAATGCTCTTATGACTAGAGCTACTTTAAAGAAATCTCTTGAGTCAAATGCAATTGAATTTCGTTTCAGTTGAGATTGAAACGGTGGAGAGAAATCACAACACAGGATAGTCGCCGACCTTGATCACAATTTAGATTGAAATAAGCAGTGCGTATGGAATATAACAAACTAAGTTGACTAAGATGCGGCCTTACCATAAAACCAGTTATGGTTATAACATAAAGTAATTTTATAATCAAGAGAGTAAAGTCCGTTAAATGTGAAAGCTAAAATATTCTGTTTCCGCAATTAACTGTTTTTATTAACTAGCCTGGACTTTAGGAGTATCAGCAGTGTGTTCTATTGTCAACTTCATAAATAATGAAATTACAGTGATAGCAAGATAAAGAAATTCTTGTAGACATTACTGTTATTCAGACGCTGATCCGAACCGACAAACGACGGAATAAATTGAGATTCACAATTATAGCATTATATTCTAAGAAAATAATTTACTAGTAGAGTGACGTGGTGTTAATGTTAGTTGAATTTTATGTGAATTTTTATTTTTGCACATTTATCGTAACCTTTATTTTTGTTTTCGTTAATTATCATAAGCATGCCAAATCTTACACCGATTAACATTTATTAAATAAGAGTCATGTTTATAATCAAAACTTACGTAATAATTCACCTACCTTTTTCACCTTTGAGCATTTTACTTTCTCCTTTTCCAACAGGAAAAGATGATGCAGGGAAGTTTGCAGAATAAATATTTAAACACATCTGCACACTTCGTTGTTTTCTGCAAAGAGTATAAATATATTAGTAAACTAGCAGATTACAATTAAGATTATTACATTATTTTGTACTTCTAACTCTTCTATTATATAATATCATAGTATTTGATATACAGTTACAAAGGTCATCTTATGTAAGGGTTTATCACGTCCAATAACATTTACGAATTTTTTTAAATTGTGTACAGTAGAAAAACAAAAAATTTTTATAATGTGTTAAATTGGTCACCCGGTGTGTTAAATACTTACGTTATTACATAAATCAAATACGACAATATAGTCAACATTAAAATGAAAAACATATAAAGAGTAATTATTTTAGTCTGTCATTCTCGGGTTTTTAATGATAATCGGATGGTACGAAATGGCACAATTTCATTGGTGAAGTAGACAACAATTGAAAATATATCTTAAATTTTTAATGTAAGTTCTGACAAACTGTTTCATTCACAAACACTAATTTGCTGACAAATCAAATTTCGCTTAAAATACACGAAATATTTAAACTCGCACTGTAGAAACCATTTAAAACATATTTTGTGCTGACCGATAACTTTGTATCATTTAATTTTCCTAATCGAATGCCATCATTCCACTGTAACAACCAATTTTCCAAGAACTAAATATTCAATATTTTAATTAGTCTTTTTGTAGATTTGCCCATTTTTAATGTAATATTTAAAACTTTCAAAACTGATTATTCCAATTTATTTTCTTCAATCATGTTAAAACATGCACTTTCTAAAGCCAATCGTTTTAAAAGTATAGAATTATTTTAGACAGAAAAGAAAAAATAATGAAAATCTTTAAATACCAAAATACTATTGAAAGAGAAAATTTAGCAGGGAACGAAAATGGGTTTTTAAGTGTAAAGTAAGGAAAATTAGAAAGTATTATCTTACTCTATCATCAATGTCATCTTCAATCGTGGAATCACTTGAAAATCCATCGTCACCATTTTTATTTTTATCATAATTTTTAATTACTTTCGACATTTCCACTGTTTCGGACATTTCTCTGATCTCTTTCATAGTATTATCTAAAATAAAATAATTTTATAATTTGCATTTCAGTCTTTTTGTAATTTAATATCATAGTTTTACTATTAACTATAAATAATTTAATGGAAAAAAATACAAATGTAACATTGTAAAATATTTGTGTTACTGTGAAATATTTGTTATTATTCAAATGTTTATTCATTCTCACAAATTAAGCCCGGACGAAACGTTTATAAATATATACACATATAATGTTTAAACTATAGATGAAATGACGAAGCACTACACATGTATAAACAGTACGTTAAAAAAATACAATCACTATTAATATAAACATATGCTCAGGATTTTCCCATTCTGAACGAACCAAAATATCAAACATATAATAAACGGAATATTAAGAGTAAAGTGCACAGTGTTTTTCTGTTGGTGTTTCACGGATTGTCTTGTGTTTTAAAGTTAATTTCAATGTGTCATTTTATGCTTATATACCGGATGTTACTTTTAATAAGCCCGTTGACTTTATATACACGTAATTAAATTGACTTTTCGTTTGACATCGCGTGGAATTGAGAGGTAAAAATTTAAAAATGGTAATTTCGTCGATACTAGAAAGACATGGTTTCTTGTTTCCGGTAATCGAAAATACTTGAGAGTCTTTATGATAAGTAAAAAACAAAAAGCTGCACCAGAAATTAAAAATTAATTTTATTTATTAAATATTAAGCAAGCTTAGTTGTAACCAGCATAGATATTGTGATGGCACAATACCGGAGTGCAATTTTTCATCATATTCTTTATATATTTGATTTGAAATATGCGTTCTTCGTCTGAAATTAGTAGTGTCTCGCCCCTGTACCTAATACTGTTCTTAATAACGACAGAATCGTGCAGCTCATCTACGAAATTGCTTTGGGAAATAAATATTTCACTTGAAATCACTTGATTTGTGGTCTAGATCGGAAGTTTGTCTACACTTATCAGGACGTTTGTTAAGACAATAAAAGTTTTCAGAAAACACAACAATTCGATTTTAATTTTCGAGTTTCACAAAAGTTTATTTCACATTTATACACATATTCGTGTAAAACTTTTATTAAGTCTGACCTATCTAAAAATATTATGCCCGTACTACGTCTATTTTCAACCTCTCGACTGTTAGTTACCAAAATCGAAGTGTGGAGTCCCTTACGTAGAAATTATCGTGAAAACTTTTTCTCTTAATGTTAGCGTATTCTGAGATATTAAACGAAATAGACGTGAACACAAACAGACACGTATTAGTGTTTGAGTAACAAAAATAATTATTTAAAGTATTTTTCACGAAACAAATCGAATTTTTGTAGAAATAAGCATTTTGAAATTAGTGCTATGTTTTGAATCGTTTCGAACATAATAGACTATCTCATCGAACACACCTGAAAGACTGCCGCTGAAAAATTAATGTTAAGTTTCTTAACAGTAATTGATTGATTGATTTAAAGAGATTTTAACACAGTGAGTCTAACATCTAATTATTCCTCCCCTCGATGTGGGTTCCTGTCCGTGGTGAGGGGACCTCCCAGAGATGGTTTAGTAACTCTCCTTTACCATCCCTGGGATCTGAACGCCCACCCACATGTTTGCCGTGCGTGGTGACCCGTATGCCGGAAAGGGGGATCCTGGTAGTTGAGGGGCAACATACCGTCCCCAACACACTGCTTTGGCCCCTGCTTCGGATAAACGGGAGGCTCAAATCAGGCTCCGTTTGAGTCAATCGGCTGGTCGTTGAGTCATTGTTGACCTCGGCTTGGAGTCAACCGATCGATGCAGACCGGGCAGACACGTCAGACAAGGTGTGCTTTTCTCGACTGCATTGTGAGGGTATAGCTCCTGGGAAACCCTGGTGCGACGGTCTATGGGAGTCTCCCATGTGACGGCATCCCCCTGTTGGGCCCCATGGTGGGTGGGGTCACTAGGAGCTGAATATACATTCTTAAATATGGATTGCAAAAACCCAAAAGAAACAACCAAAGAAAAGACCTCCAGCCAACCTGCTTACTTAATAGTACATGCAACTGGAGAAAAACCCCTTGCTAAGTGTTCCCCCTTTTTGATTCAAAAGCTGTTTGAATCAACCATTGGGCATTTGAAAAAAATTCAAAAATTGAGGTCAGGGGACTTACTTGTAGAAACAGCCTCTCCTCAACAAACAACAAAGCTTTTGTCAATTACAACTCTTGGAGACATGGGAATATCGGTCACACCACACGGAAGTTTGAACTCATCACGTGGTGTGATATCTGAGTTTGACTTGATGTCTGAAGACGAATCAGACATTCAGATCGGCCTCTCGGACCAAGGTGTCACTTCTGTCCGACGCATTTCGATCCGTCGAGACGGCAAGTTGATACCCACTAAACATTTAATTATAACATTCAACAACCCGACACTGCCATCTTTCGTTACAGCAGGATATCTGCGCTGCGCAGTTCGTCCGTATATTCCAAATCCGCTGCGTTGCTTTAAATGCCAGCGATTTGGACATTCCCAGACCTCTTGTCGAGGCAAAAACTTGTGCGCACAGTGTGGAACTGAAGGTCACAACAGTACTGAATGTAAAAGTACGCCACACTGTGTGAACTGCAAAGATGCCCATCCTTCCTACTCACGAAAGTGTACCGCATGGCAAAGAGAAAAAGAGATCCAACGGGTAAAAACTATGAAAAACATCTCATATCCAGAGGCTCGTCGTATGGTCACTCCAAGTGCACCTATGCAACAAAAGACATTTGCTGCCGTGGTGAAATCTACTAACACATGTGGGGTTCAAACAGAGATTTCTGTATCCCCAAGTGAATCTTTTACACGCCATGCGAAATGTTTAATACTCTCATCTATGAAAACACCAGAACAGGAAAGTACAAAAGCAAAAACACCTCTACCAAAAACTGGGATAACAACTAGGAATGTGGGTTCCAAAAAAGCGAGTAAGAACCCACTAAACAAACAGAGAGTGAAAGCAGCACTCTCCAAATCCAAAAAATCGGAGGCTCAGTCGATGAGTGAGTTCTCTGATATCTCTGACGAAGAGAATAAACTGGAGGTGACCCAAACAACATCGCCTTTAAAAGGAAAATCATCAGTTAAATTGAAGAGGGACACCTTTGCAAAGAATGCTGTATCAAACACATAATGGATTATAAAATAATTCAGTGGAACTGTCGTGGTTTCCGCAACAACTTCTCTGACGTTAAACACTTGACATCACCTACCACATCTCTCTGCGTGGCACTCCAGGAAACACATTTAAAACCTGGAGAAAAAATATCTTTAAAAGGGTTTGGACTCTACCGCAAGGATGATGATAGCCACAACCGCGCCAGTGGAGGTGTGGCTATACTGGTTTCAAACTGCATACCGTCCTTACCGGTACAAATAACAACAGAGCTGCAAGCTGTGGCAGTCAGAATATCTATTGGAGTAACTGTCACAGTTTGTTCCATATACTTGCCACCAGATGTCAGAGTCGATGAAGATGAATTGGATGCCTTGGTTGAACAACTGCCGACTCCATTCCTTTTACTCGGTGATTTCAATGGCCACAATCCAATGTGGGGCAGTCTTGACATAAACCGTCGAGGCAGGGCCATTGAGAGGTTTATAGGCAATCACCAACTGTATTTATTTAATACTGGAGAAGTGACATACTTCCATGCCCCAACAAGAACATTCACTGCCATTGACCTATCATTAGCAACCCCGAATCTGTTTTCAGCGTTTACATGGGAGGTTGGATCTAATCCACTCTCTAGTGACCACTTCCCAATATTTTTAAAATATCGAGGCAGAGAAAGCTGTGAAACAGCCCGTCCACCACGCTGGAAATTTGAAACGGCAGATTGGCCTGCATTTTCCTCTCTGGCTAACATCACTGAGGAAATGGTCAATGCTGCTGGTATCAATGATGCAGTTGAATTTGTCACTTCTAGTATTATTGAGGCAGCCGAAAAAACAATGGGGATAACATCAACCAGATATCCAAAACATCCGAAACCATGGTGGGATCAGAATTGTGAGGCAGCATTTAAAAAACAAAAGAAAGCATGGGGGATTTTCAGAAGATACCCCACTGCTGAGAATTTGATAGCTTTTAAAAAAGCAAAGGCAAATGCCAGAAAAATAAGGAGGCAAAGCCAAAGGGATTCCTGGAGGAAGTATGTTTCTAGCATAACATCTTCCACCAGCTCAAAAGCAGTCTGGGATAAAATCCATAAAATTAATGGGAAATATGCTTCTCACTCTCTGTCCATGCTGGAAAATAATGGCACAATAATCAGTGACATAAAAGGTATTGCTGATTTGTTGGGTGAAACATTTTCGTCTTCATCCAGCAATATTATGTACACAACAAATTTCCAGGCTTATAAAGTCCAAAGTGAAAAACAATATCTAAACTTCCACTCCCCATCTAATGAGGAATATAATGTGCCATTCAGCAGAATAGAACTATGTACAGCAATTTCACGCTCGGGGAATACTGCTGT
The DNA here is from genome assembly GCF_030686945.1 of Centruroides vittatus. NCBI lineage: Eukaryota > Metazoa > Arthropoda > Arachnida > Scorpiones > Buthidae > Centruroides > Centruroides vittatus. The sequence goes on along the minus strand of NW_027122246.1, from coordinate 7,641 downwards.
AGGTCCGGATAAAATCCATTACAGCATGATTAAAAATCTGTCAGACAATTCCCTTAGTAACCTTCTAAATCTGTTCAACAGAATATGGACAGAACATACTTTCCCTGACTCTTGGAGGCTATCTATCATAATTCCCATTCCCAAGCCAGGTAAAGACTGCAAGAATCCCTCTAATTATAGACCAATTTCTCTGACTAGTTGTCTCTGCAAACTTTTCGAGAGAATGGTAAACAGACGCCTGATGTTCCTCCTAGAGGAAAAGAACTACTTTTCACCACATCAGAGTGGATTTCGTAGGAACAGAAGTACCACAGACAATCTAGTAAACCTTGAAACATCTATACGCGAAGCGTTTGTAAGACGACAGCACTTAGTGTCTGTGTTTTTCGATATAGAGAAGGCTTATGATCGCTGTTGGCGATATGGAATACTCCGTGATCTTCATGAATTTGGACTGCGGGGTAATCTGCCAATTTTTATAAAAAACTTCTTGCAGAATCGAAGATTCCAAGTCAGGATGGGCAACACTTTGTCTAGGCCTTTCACACAAGAAGAGGGTGTTCCTCAAGGTTCTATTCTGAGTGTGACTCTGTTCCTAATCAAAATTAATAGCATAGCTAAGTGTCTTCCTCCCAGTGTGAAACACTCCTTGTATGTGGATGACTTTCAGATCTCCTGTCAGTCTACTAACATGAGTTTTATTGAAAGACAACTGCAAACCTCTCTGAATCGCATTGACAATTGGTCCAAGACCAATGGTTTCAGTTTTAACGTAGAGAAGACCTCGTGCATTCACTTTTGCCGAAGGCGTGGTTTGCACCTGGACCCTGAAATTCACCTAAATGGGGTTAAAATCCCAATGGTCAATGAAGCAAAATTTTTGGGTGTCGTGTTTGACCAAAAATTGACGTTCTTGTCACACTTGCGCAATTTGAAGAGTAGATGTTTAAAATCTCTGAACCTTTTAAAGGTATTATGCTGCTCATCCTGGGGAGCAGACAAATGTTCGATGCTCAGGATATATAGAGCCCTCGTTCGCTCTAAGCTGGATTATGGATGTGTTGTTTATGGCTCTGCGCGAGAATCTACTCTTCGGATGCTGGATCCAATCCACCATCAAGCATTGCGTTTGTGCACTGGTGCATTTCGAACTTCTCCTATTCAAAGTTTGTACGTGGATGCTTATGAGCCTCCACTATCTCTCAGGAGAGAGCAGTTGTCTTTGTTCTATTACATTAAACAGAAATTTCTGGCTAAACCTTCAGTTTATTGTAGAGTATCAGATACTCAGCTGAAAAGATTATTTACAGCTCGCCCAAGTTGTGTCCCTACATTTGACATTAGAATGGAGAATGTAAGCAGCACGATTGACCTGGACACAAGCAACATTTCACAGGTCGAGGTCGATAATATATCACCTTGGTCAACTCCTGTGATTAATGTTGACTTTAGCTTAAAGCAGTTTCCTAAGGAATCTACCCCGGACTACATCTATAGGCAGCACTTTGCAGAAATTCAACATTGTGACAGGAATTTAATTCCTATTTATACTGATGGATCGAAATCGGTTGATTACGTTGGCTCAGCCTTTGTCTGCCAGGATGAGATCGTGGCAGAACAAATCGCATCGAATTCTTCCATCTTTACTGCAGAGTTGCAGGCTATTTACCTAGCCTTAAAATATATAATTAGTAAAGGTCATCGTCGCTGTGTTATTTACACTGACTCAGTTAGTGCACTTCAGGCTTTGATCTCACATGAACCTAGTTCTCACTCTATAGTGATTAAAATTCGCAAACTGTTTTGCCATCTTATTGCGAGTAATATTTTTGTAAAATTTTGTTGGGTCCCAGGCCATGTAGGTATAAAAGGGAATGAAGCAGCTGATGCAGCTGCAAAGTCAGCAAGTCCTTCTCAGCATACAATGTTTATTGAAGGAGGTGACTTGAAGCTAGTTGTTAAAAAACGACTAGAGGAGAGATGGCAAAATGTGTGGAACGCACAATTCCACAATAAACTACACGAGATCAAACCTGTGATTGAAAATTGGACACAGAAGAAACCTTATGACAGGAGATCTGAGGTCATTCTTACTCGTTTGAGAATTGGACACACTCGACTGACTCATGAATACCTTCTGACGGGTGATGACCAGCCTGTGTGTCAGTATTGCAATTGTACTGTAAGCGTTAAGCACATACTGAGCAATTGCACTGCCTCTGAAAGGATTCGTAGGCAGCATTTTGGAAATGCAAGTTTTAAAGAGATTTTGGGCCAGAGGCCAAATGTTGATAAATTACTGAACTTTCTAAAAGTTACAAATATTTATAAACAGATTTAGTTGTTTGTTTATTTTATATTTACACCTTGTTACTATATACACTTTAATTGTTATTTATTTTTGTTATCGGTTCTATGTTTTTTTTTGGTTTTTTTCTGTTGTTTTATTTTGTTCTATTTTATTCTATTTATTATTATTATTTATTTATTTATTTATTTATACCATGTGTTGTGGCGCAGCTTGGCCTGTGTTGCCTTTGTGCCAAAAAACTATTACCAACTAACTAACTAACTCTAATTATTTTTTAATAATTTTTAAACAAATTACTATAGGAATCGGAAAATTTTTTATAATCTTACTGTGACCTTACCTCTATCCAATTCTTCTCCTTCTTCGTTTATTTCCAACGAGTCTTGACCCATTCTTAATTTTTCAGCAAAATCCTGTAAAAATAAAAAATTCTGATTCCTGATATAATAATCTTACAGTACGCGTAGTGTTTTTTTTATCATTAACTTCCAGAAATATTTTTTAGTAATAAATAAACAATTTGCAGCCATTTAAATAACACATTTTGTAAGATTACGCATTGTTGAAATAGGTTTTTCAGTTGTAAAGTTTACATGATAAAAATTATTAAATTAGTTTCAATTGTTTCCATTAAATTGTAACTTACAGAAGAAGACGATTTTGCTTCTTCTCTTCTCTTACATTTTGCCAGATACAAAATACAATGTACAATTGTATCGACAGAATCTTGTAACTTGACTTTTTTTCGCTCTGACGAAGCATTATCATTTCTATCACTAACTTCCATTTTATTATGACAATCTAGAGAATAAAAGTAAACACAATAAACACAGAAATTCGTAACACTTTCTTCTCTCGAATTCAAAAATTATATAGGAATTTGTGGAAGAGCAACAAAGCAAATGACAAATTATTTACACCAAATAAACAAATAAAATTGTTATTTTAGAAAGATATTTTAGAACTTTATTCTATTGCAAATCCACAAAAATTAAAATTAAAATAAAAAATTAATTAATTTCTGCTTAAAAATGTCTTAATTTAAACGTAATATTTAAGCTATTCTCTGTCGAAATAAATGAACAGTATTTATTAGCGTATTTCTTATTCTATTGTAAAAATGTCGCAATTTCTGTTTGTTTCTTTTTATTCATTTTAATGGAAACGAATATTTAAATATTAGAAAAAATGCAGAAAGAAAATAAAAGAATTGTTATTCATTTGCAGTAAATACATTTAATGATGTAATTGTCTCCAGCATAAAATGTATGCAATGTTTAATATCTTTCCATTTTGTAATATTTTTATTTGGATTTTTAAACATCTTGTAGAAAACTACTATTAATTGCATGTCTTTATATTCATTGCCAACACGTTATTAAACAGTTATTATAATTATACAATAAAAATATAATTTAACTTACTAGAAAAATTCATTTTTTAATTCAATACTCGCATTCGATTATACCGCATCGAACAATTCACTACAACAATCGCATTAAAAGTATTCTTGAAATTTATTGTTTATGCAACAAAGAAAAAATTGTGCTTAAGCAATGATAATTGCAGCGCTTGCTAAAAATTACGCGTGCCAATCAATTTTATTTTGGAGTTTTATTTTTTGTGGGTAACTATAAAGAAAGACGTGTGCGATTATAAATGAGGATGTTTGTTTGTTTGTTCGCTATACACTTCTAGGGCGTTCGACTAATTGCTACGGAGCCCTGTGCTTACTTTCAAATACTTTCAGATATTTTTATCGTACGTCACGTCGTACATTTCACCCTAAAATATCTATTCGGTTTTTATAAATCAACTAATTTTTGTTTACATTCGATTTTTTAGATTACTCATAGTGCCATTTTTTGATAAAAAAATTTAACAAAATAATCAACTACCTATAGTTTTTTGAAACAAGGACATAATTCTATAAAATATATACTATATTTACCAAATTAGTGCGACAATAGTTTAGCGCGAAATAGATGCACGAATACACCATTACTGCGACAGATAGCAGATACTAGTCGCCTGTGTGAAGTGTGGTGGTGTTTTGTCCTGTACATCATACTTTTCCCGTTAGCAATAGCCCGGTCATGTATCTAATTTCGTTTGGGGGACAATTTCCGTATTGAAATAACGTAAATTGCGGTACAAATCAAAAGTTTATGAATAGGTAATTTGGTTTTCTTCTGTTGCGATTTCCGTGTCTGGTCTCGACTTTCAATTATCCAATTACGTTATAGGGATTAAGGAAGATCAAAGACAACAGACAACTGAAAATTTATAGCTCTATCGTTTATTTCTTCAATTTGCAGTTCAATAAGTATACTTCAGTAACCGAGTGGACAAAACCACCGAACACCATTAGTCGATCGTAGATTCGGGCGTGGCCAACGGACTGGCCAACAAGAGTTCTCCAGGTTGTCTTAGCGTTAGTAACACTTAAATTGGGACCGACTTCACATAAACGTCTTTCCATAATGAATCCATTCTTCGCAGATCACTCACGTGTCGAGTTGCCGTAACCAAATAAACAAATTAATTCTAACGAGCGATTATTTATACTGACATTGTCGTGATGCCGGGCTGCAACTGTTCATCACAATGTTTTTAATTCTTTTAGTGGGGGGGTCTTGCCTCTGCACATCGTACTTTTCCTGTTAGCAATAAAGTCGTTCGGAGAAATTTTGGATCGAAAGTAACATTCCTTCGGTTCTAAACAGGAAATTTTCATATAATTAATCTGGGCCTCTTGCCCTAAGCTTTACATATCATGTTTCGACTTTCATCTATTTAACTTTTCTTTCTAGATTAAGAAAGAACAGGTAGATAAGGAAAGACAGTAGGAATTTATATGTAAATACCTAAAACTATCAAACATATTTTTACTAAAAGTATTAAATATTTATAATTACGTACTATTTATTTTAATACAGAATATTTTGAAGATATTTAATTATTTATTTAATAAGAAAGAGGAATGTTTTCCATGTTTTTTGTTGAACAAGTTACCATGTCTGATACTTTTACTAATTAATTAGATATTGAATTAGAATTTCTGAAAATGGAAAATGTATGGATTATATTTTAATTTGTTGGTAAGTAAATGCTACTGACAATATTGCTAAATGTTTATATTATATTTAGACATAAGCATAACTGTACAGTACATAAAAATAATGAAGTTAATTTAATTGTGATTTTTTCAAACTGTCGCTTTATCTTTCAGAAACAGGAACATTCATTATTGGTGGAATGCCGATAGAAAAGTTTCTAGTACTAAAGTTTGGCTACTAAAGTGTATTTCGCAATTGATTTAACTCGGTAGCTGTTATATAATACCGATGATAATCACCCGTAATTCACACTCTACCCTACCTTAATTGTTCAATTAGTTCAGCTATTATATATGTATTTTTATCAATTCTGATCGAATTTCGACTTTTTTCATTAAAATACATCTGCAAAATTAACTTCACTACTGCGGTATATCCTTTATATATTTCGAGCGAGGCTGTCAACAGATTGTATGAAGCCCGAAGAATAGAGTAAGCTCTGTTTTGCCTTTTTTAAACAAATATAATACATAAAATGATTTTTTTACTGATAAAAGATGTTAGGAATAAAATCCCCACATCTTTCATTCATCTTTATGCTTTTAGGTACTATAGTCTAAATTTGATATAAATACTTGCTTCCAATATTTCTATTTTTGTCTGGGAATTTTAACTGTTTCATATGTTGTTCACTAATGAAATTACTTTTTTAGTATGAGCATAAAGAGTATAAGAAAACTTTTACGAGTTTTAAAATGGTTTTAAAAAATAGGTGTTTATCTTTAAAATATTTAACAATGTTTACTCGTGACTGTACTTTGGCAGGACGTATCGTTTTGTCGATATTCTTATATATTTTTCTGATGACATAACCTTTAATTTAGAGAAATATAAATTTACATAAATATGTCCACACAGAAAACACATGCATTTTGGTACAGTATGTATATAATATATGGACGATGTATTATATTAGCGTATCTGGGATGTGTTGTAAAGTTATCGTAAAAAATTCGTAAAGTAACGTTTATAGATAAAGCATAAAAGATATAAGCATGTATAAATAGTCTACTTATTTCTAATCTTTAAAAATTACGTTAAGAAGTAATCTTTAAATACGTATCAGGAATTTTCTTTAGGCATCTATTGTTGAATTTTTTTAAAAAAAGAGCTTTCTTTGCCCATAATTTACCGGAATTTTTGTAAAAAGTAAAAACAAACTGAGTATTTTCTAACTGAAACACAGTCACTAATAACATATATATATATATATATATAATTGTAAATTATTTACCGTTAATATTGCTAAATTGGTAAACTATTACAATATATATTAAAAGAACGCTCATGATAGTAAGAATGGGAAGTTTGTCGACAGTAAACATGCCCCAAGCGGAAACACGTGGGAATTTTAACCATGATTTAATATAAAAGCGAAGTACTTCGTCTCGAATTTTAATACAAAGATAAACAAAGAAGTTTTCCCTATTTGTAAACTCGTGACACACAAAAACATAACTTAGCAAAGTGTAAAAACAAAAATCCGTTTATGACGATCGTAGTAATTCAATAGACGTCCAATATTCGGCATTACGTTTCCTCCTATTTGAATAGATCATATGAAACATTGCGTGGAGTAATTGTCACTAATCATCTGTAAGTACTCAAGAAGTAGATTAGTCTCCGTGATTATTTGATGTATGTATTTCGTTCCTCCCTGTTCACGCACTAAGACGAAACGTATGATTTTAAAAGCATGAGTAACTTCTTCACAAATAAGTTCTAAGTATAGAAAAATGAAATACAGTGGAATTATAAACATTGCCGTATACAGAAGTGACAGAAATACGTAGAGAAAGCAAGAAAGATATTCTTCCATATCTTCAAAAGTATCTTTACAGTAATAATAATTTGTGAAAGAAAGTTACTGCCATAAGAAAAGAGGTTGCTAGTTTTGCTTAAAACAAATCAAGCAAAATTAAATTATTGATATTTTTCTATTGACTCCGCTGCTACCAGAAATTTTGATATATATTTTAAACGAGAGTATGAATTTTCATTCGATCGAAAAGAAATCGATAATACCATACTAATGGGATTATCCGAGAAAAAAAGAAGAATGCTGCGAAACAAATGGAAAGAAAATGTCCACTATCATCCAACGTCTTAATTGTTTTAGAGACGTACAGTACGATGTTGCTCCTATTACAGAGGAAAAGTATGGCAATCCAGAATAAAATGACTTTCCTTAAGATTTTTGCACTTTTTGAC